>NW_025959850.1:0-74472 GCF_023159225.1 Perognathus longimembris pacificus | reverse complement strand
TTGTATTGTAATCCAGGGAGTCTTAGCCATAGAAGCCCTTTTTATTTCCAATTAAAGGAACAGAAGACCAAAAGAAAGGAGTAGAGTTTACTTGTAAGTTGTTAGGAGTTGACCAACAAATAGTTGCCAAAGTTTTCTTGTAACACTTAGAGATCTGCAGACTGAATGAGATCCATGTGCCATCAAATCAAATCATATTATTTAACCTTACCTTACTGGCAGGTGAAAGAGAAAACAAATGAATAACAATAAAAGTCTTAGCTTCAGTGGATCTGAAGTGGCTGTGTCTTCCATCCAGGCCAGCAGGAGAGAATGCTTGTATCTGGGTATGGTTGTAGTAGCATCTCAAAGAGTCCTCTGGACAGGCTGTCACATTTCCTGTTGGTTGCCTGTAAATTTCTACACAGACTGGTTAAAGACATTTTTAAACAGATTTTAGAAGGCTTGGGCCTTTAATCATCTTCCTAGTCATAAAATCCACGCAGATTGAAGACTAACCAAGTCTGCTTTCTGTAGCAGCCTGTGAGTCATGGAAGGAGAAGACACCAATGCTACCCCAGTGTAACCCTGTGGTCGCCAAACATAACTCTGATGCTTTTAACCTTGGAATAAGTCTCGGTTGCACCTCTGTCATGATAGGCCTGCTATAAACCCAACTCTAATCTTGGGGCAGGCAGAGCCAGGGTAGTAGCCTTTGACAGCCTGGGCCTGTCAAAATCCTCACAGGACTCCTAGACGGCCTGAGCAAACCAGGCAGTTTGGGATCCAGCTGTGGAGGCAGCTTTCTGTAGCCACAGACTGCCACGGTCCACTTAGCTAGCACACATGTCAACCTGCATCCCATAAAGCAAAATGTTAAGTTGGGGTCAGGAAAATTTAGGTTAATAGTCACATTTGTACAGCTGTTCCAAAATGACTCTGGTCCCTTGATCTTAAAGATTTTGTGAGAGCATAGGAAAAAAAAGAAAAAAAATGGAGAAGCAAAATCTTAGTCTATATCAAAGAATTGTCACGATTACATGTACACTTGACTCGAATCTTTTGGAGATTTTCTCAGACACATTTGCTTGCACCCAAACATGATCAGTTTGGGTTTAAAACCTGTTTTTTGTTTTGTTTTTAAGTTTTACCAACAGATACACATAGACAGACATACAGACATATACACAATGTGCACAATCTTTGGTGCACTCAGAATTGTTCTTTAATTGGCCATGTAATTTTTCTGGAATTTCTGTGGCAAATGATGTTCTTTTACCTATATTTTAGAACCACGTGGTTAAATAGTATACAAAAAAAGACTTTTCCAGCAAACCACAATTTTTAGAGCTTATCTGAGAAGCCACAGTTTGAGAAACCAGTTCATCTACCATGGGGAGCTTATGGGAGACAGGACATGAACAGAACATAGACTGCAACCTCACAGCAAGACTCTTTCATCTTCCAGCATTTGAATTGCAAGGCACCTTTGAAATGCAAGGCCACAGTTACAGAGTTCAGAGTAGGGGCAGGGTTACCAGGAGCTGGAGACTCCAAGTCCCTGCCCAGCCTCCAGGAATTTGGCATGCGTGTCACCTGAGGGATGAGTGGACTTCCAACCCTACCAATGCTATTGTCGACCATGTGTTCAATGCTAGAGGAAACTTAGAATTTAGCCAAACAAGCAGAATTTAACTGAGTCTCCAAACTTAACAACAATAACAAGAATAGAAAACCTTTCTTTGAGTCTTTCAAAGCAGATGTTAAACCAATGTTGGTACCTTTGGAAGCTAGCACCAGTCCATCCTATGTTACAGGAAGGCAGGAAGAGTTTAGTGAGACAGACAGAGAATGAGACAGAGAGAACTTCATCTGCCTGAGCACTCATAGAAGTTAGGTAAGTCCTGCAAAATATTTCAAATATGTAAGATTGGGCTCAATCTTCCAAATATGTAAGATTGGGCTTTCCTGAAACATTTTAGACTGTCCCCCACTTGATGAGCGACCAGCAGAGCTGAACGAGACATCAGTTGAATCCAAATACCCACAATTGCTGATCCCCTTGACCTAGCCCAGGAGCTTTATGGAAAATCCAAGCTCCACGCTAATCGTCACTCACCCTGGTTGGGGTTTCAAATCTGTCGTTGTCGTGGTGGATGAGTGTAGAGCACTCGGTCAGGAGAAGTTACCTCGGTGGTTTTAGCATTTGCCTACCCTCAGGTCCCTCCCCACTGTGAGCAGTCTGCACCTAGGAGAGCTGTAAATCTGCAGGACTCTTGGTGGGGGCTCACCAGTATCTACCTTTCAAGGAGTTTGTTGTTCTGGATGAAGCCATGACAATATGGTTATAACTGATTCCATCATATTCTCAACACAGTTCAATCTATCTTTACTAGGCTCGTTGCCTAATTTCTCCTCAGTGGCTGAGCCATCTGAGTCTTCCTTAATATCTAGCCCAGTGGGTTCAGGTCTTATTAATTTTCTCAGCTCTTCCCAGGAAGCAGCATATGCTCCTGGAGCTGGGCAATACTCATCAGGTCCCTTTCAGTCTCTCCAATCAACTGATTGAATTTATTCTGTTTCAGTCTAGGATCTAAGCAATCTCGGACCAGATTCCAAGGAATAATAGCATCCACTGGGGTTTTTTAGGGCCATTGGCGTCATAATGTTCCTGAATCTTTTTTCCAATTTTCTGCCAAGTTTCTCAGTTATTGGTTCCTTCCTCCAGGAACTGGGGTCATGCTTCCTCCATAAAGTGAAAGAAACATTTTAAGTGACTTTGGACAACTTTCACTACCTGTGCTTGAAGCATTTATTGGGGGGCCTACACGTATAGCATGCAGCCTTTACTTAGTTCCATAATTTCTCGATACTCTCTCCCGCTCTCCTTCCCAAGTGATCAGGCATCCTTACCTTAGCGGGGTCCTCTGCCCTCGTTCCAAGTGTACAGGTCTCTGTTCGGGCGCCACTCTGCCGGAACCAGCAGGCAGTGTAAAGGCAATCCTGAATAAGGGGGTCGAGGATTTAAGAAAAGGAAAAATACAAGACAAGAGAAAAAAGACAAGAGGCAAAGATGGGGTCGGAAGGTCTGCAAATTAAGATTGTAATTCAAGACTGCAGCCAAGTTTATTCTGAACTTCCAGCTTACATACAGTTTTGGAACCAGGGAATAGCATAGGGTAGCTAAAATTCAAGAACACAAAGAGGTTTGAATTTCGCAACATTTATTGGCAGTAAAGACAGAATGAGGTTGATTAACGTAGGAATGTACGACAGCTTACATAGCAAAGCAGACATAGCAAAGCAATTCCAGGCATTGGCAGAAATACTAGTAAACAAATGTCCTTGCACTTAGTATATCCTTGTGATAGCAACACAGCCAGAGATCAAAGTGAGATTAACTGCTGGCTATGCTCCTGGCATGTGGGTTCATTTCTGTGTCTTCAGCTCCGTTCCATTGGTCTTCAGGCCTGATCTGAGGGCAATACCAAGCTGTTTTTGTTACTATAGCTTGAAAATACAGGTTGAAGTTGGGGATTGTAATTCCTCCAGCACTGTTCTTTCTGCTTAGGGTTGTTTTTGCTATTCTGGGTCTTTTATTGTTTCATATGAATTTCTGTATTGCTTCCTCTATTTCATTAAAAAATGGTGTTGGGATATTAATCGGTCTTGCATTGAATTTGAAGATGGCCTGTGGAAACATTGCCATGTTGATTATATTAATCTTCTCAATCCATGAGCATGGGAGGTTATACCATTTCCTTAGTTCTGTCTTAATTTCGTTTTTCAGGATTTTAAAGTTCTCCTCATGGAAATCTTTCACTTCTTGGTTAAGGTTATTTCTAGGTATTTCATATTTTTGGAGGCTATTGCAAAAGGAGTTGCTTTCCTGATTCCAGCCTTGGGGTTCAGATCATTAGCATATAGAAAACCATTGCTTTTTTAGGGTTTATTTTATATCCTGCAATTTTGCCAACGTTTTGGATCAGCTCTAGCAGCTTGTGAGTACAGCCTATGGTGTTCTTTAGTTACAGGATCAGGTCATCTGTGAAGAGAGAAAGTTTAACTTCATCTTTCCCTATTTGTATCCTCTTTATATTTTCTTCTTGCCTAATTGCTCTGTCTAGGAATTCTAGAACCATATTGAAGAGGAGGGGAGAGAGCAGACATCCCTACCTTGCTTCTAATTTTAAGGCGAATGGCTCTAGCTTTTCACAATTTAGAATTATGCTTGCTGTGGGATTGTCATAAACTGTCTATATTATATTCAGCAGTGTTCCCTGGAATCCAAATTTTTCCAGGGCTTTTATCATAAATGGGTGCTTTATTTTATCAAATGCCGTTTTCGCATCCAGAGATCAAATCATGTGGTTCTTTATCTTTCTCCCTTTGATGTGGTGGATTGCATTAATTCACTTGCATGTATTGAACCAACTTTGCTGTGGTGGATTATGTTAATTGACTTGCGTATATTGAACCAACTTTGCATGCCTGAGATGAATTTAGTTTGATCATGGAGTATGATTTTTTGAGTGAGCTGTTGAAGTCTATTGGCCAGAATTTTGATGAGAATTTTTGCATCTCTGTTCATCAGGGAAATTGGTGTGTAGTTCTTTTTCCATGATGATTCTCTGACTGGTTTTGTAATGAGGGTTATACTGGATTCATTGAATGTGTCTGGTAGTGAACTTTCTCTTTCCATTCCCTTGAAGATTTTGAGAATTATTGGAGTGAATTCTGCTTTGAAAGGCCTTGTAGAATTCTGCTGTGCATCTGTCCGGACCTTAGCTTTTCTTGGATGAGAGATCACTTATTGTTTTTTCTATTTCAATGCTGGATATGGGCCTTTTGAGAAGCTTTAAATCTTCATGTTTGAGTGTGTGGATATAATTTTTTCTAGAAAATCGTCCATTTCTTCCAGGTTCTCAAATTTGTAGCATAAACTTTTGCAAAATAGTCTTTTATTGTCTTCTGAAATGTGGTTGTTTCTGTGATGATGTTACCTGTTTCTTCTCTAATCTTCTTTATTTGGGTGTGCTGCCTTCATTTTTTGGTCAGTTTTGCTAGGGGTCTGTCTAACTTGTTAATTTTTTTAAAAGAACCCACTCTGTTTTGTTGATTCTTTCAATTTTTTTGGCTCTAATTCTTTTAATTCTGATTTGATTTTAATTATTGGCTTCGGTCTATTGACAAGGGGTTTAGATTGTTGTTCTCTTTCGAGGAGATTAATGGACTTGCTTAAGTTGTTGAGTTGCTATTTCTCAAGTTTGTTTGTTCATTTAGTCACTGAGAGATATAAATTTTCCTCTGAGAACAGCCTTTGCTGTGTCCCAAAACAGCTGGTATTTTGTGTACTCATCTTGTTTGAATTCCATAAATATTTGAACTTCTGCTTCAATTTCTTCAATGACCCACTGATGTAAGAGTGTGACACTGGAGTTTCTTCTTTCCATCTGCTATAAGATTATGTCATCTGTGGATAGGGATAGTTTGATTTCTTCCTTTACTATGTGGATCCCTTTGATATCCTCGTGTTACTTTATTGCTATGGCTTGGGATTTCAGGTGTGTATTAAATGAGACTAGAAAGAGTGGACATCGTTGTCTGTTCCTTATTTTAATGGCATTGTGTTTAGTTTTAACAAATTTAGGATGGTATTAGCAGTTGCTCTTTCATTTATGTCTTTTATTGTTTACAGAATGTTCTTTTTAATACTATTTCTCCTGGGCTTTGTGCATGAAAGTCTGTTGTATTTTGTCAAATGCTTTTTTGGGCTTTGACTCAGAGACCTATGTGATTCTTGGTCTTAGGTCTGTTAGTGGGGTGAATATTATTATCCCTGTAGGTATTTAAAACTGCTTTGCATCTGTGGACTGAAGACTACAACATCATGTTGTATGATATTTTTTAAACTCTTTCTGGAATCTGTTAGCTAATATTTCGTTGAGGAGTTTTTCATCAGTGTGCATAAGATAGATTGCTCTGTCATTTTCTTTATATTTTGTGTCTTTGACGGTCTTTTGGATAGTTTTGATATTAGCTTCTTAGTATGTGTTTAGGATTTTTCTCTGCAACTATTTCACAGAAGATAGTGAGTAGACTTGACATTATCTAATTTTAAATGTTTCATAGAATAATCTTTTGAATCAATCTTAGCCTGGGTTTGTAGGATTGGAAGAAAAATTGATTGCTTTTTTTCATGAACTTTTCATTTTTTTTTGTTTGCAAGATGATGTACAGCAGGGTTACAGTTGCACACATAAGTTAGTGAGTACAATTTTTTTATACTTATTACCCTCTCCCTCATTTTACGCCCACCTTCCCTCCTCTCTTATCCCTCTTTCCCTGCCCACTGCCACCCCCCAAGTTAGTTGTACAGTTAATTTTGAACACATTCACTGTTGTGTTGGTTCACTCTTTATCCTTTTTCTCCCCATTTTAATGTTCCATTTCGCTTCCATAATTCAGACAACCATATATACAATCCTCTTGGTACCAATATCAAATACAGTGAAAACAGGGGCAAATGAAAGAAAAAAGAAATAATTTTGCTTAGTACATTAAAAACATCAAAGAAATCCCTCTTTTTTCCATATGTTCAGGTTCAATTCACTTAGCATTATCTCTCGTGATCATGTGTACTTATCTATTGAGTTATTGGGATCATCTCTTAGGACTATCCTAGAGATACTAATTATTACTAATGAGGGAAACCATGGAACATACGTTTCCTTAAGTCTGGCCCCCTTTACGTCGTATGAATTTTTTCCCACGTCTTTCTATTGCATTACAAATGGAACAATGTCATTCTTTCTGGTGAAAGTATAGCATTCCATTGTGTGCATACACCACAATTTCTTGATTCATTCATCTACGGAGAAGCATGTAGCTTAGAGCCCTATCTTAGCTATGGTAAACAATGCTGCATCATAGTTATGTTCGTAGCTTTAGTACGGTCTGTTTGTGATCCTTTGTGTAAATGCCCAGAAGTGGAATAGTTGGGTCATAAGGACCTCTATTTTTTACCTTTTGAGACACCTCCATATTGCTTTCCAGAGTAGTTGAACATGATTAGGCACCACCAAGAGTGAAGCAGTGTTCCCTTTTGGCCAAATCCATTTCAGCATCTGTAATTACTTTTCTTGACAGTGGACATACTACCTGGGAGAAGGTGGAATCACAACATAGGTTTGATTTGCATTTCTTTTATGGCCAGAGATTTTGCTCATTTCTTCCTGTGTCTATTTGCCATTATCATTTCCTTTGCAGAGAAGTCTGTCTTTAAGTCTTCAACCCACTTACTAATGGGGTAGGTTTTTTTTCAGGATTTGATGGGGAGGACTTAATTTTTTTAGTTACAAGTATATTTTAGATATGAGGCCTTTTTCAATTGTATGGATACTGAGACAAAAAACAAGGAGTAAATCAATAGAACAGTGATACTCCCTAGACACTATATTGAAAATGAAGTATGCAACTTCCAGTGGGGTGAAGGTGGAAAAAAACTGAGAGAAACTGAGAGTGGAAGTGACAATGTTCAAAAAGTTATGAACGAATTACCTGTGTTACTGAACTCTAAGCCCGCTGTTTATCACATTTATAAAAATAATCATGAAATCATTATCAATAAAAAGTTGAGCATAATGACAAATGTCAGCTTTATAAGAATCATAAACTGGAGGATAACAGTCCAGGCCAGTCTATGCATTAGTATCTGATTGTATTTGAGAAACTACAAAAATTGGAAAAGGCTAGATTTTTGGTTCTTGGGTTACAATGCCAGCCTGGGAATCAGTAAGGCCTGAGCAATACTGCTATTTTTTTTTTTTTTTTTTGCAAACTATGTTGTTGAACATATAAGGAGTGAGTTTGTGTTTGCTTTGTCTTGTGAATACTCTGAAATAAGAAGCTCTCTGTGCTCATCAGAATATTCTAACAAAAATTGCAGCCTATACAGGGCTTTTTGCATGCAGGAGTGTTGTGTTTTATCAAAAGCTTTTGGTGCTTTAACTCAGAGACCAATGTGATTCTGTCTTAGCTCTGTTCATGTGGTGAATTGTATTTATCCATGTACATATTTTAAACTAGCTTTGCATCTGTGAAGTGAAAACTACAAGACCATGTTGTTTCGTTTTTTAAATCTCTTTGTGGATTCTGTTAGCCAATGTTTTGTTGAGTTTTTCCTCAGTGTTCACAAGAGAGATTGTCCTGTCATTTTCTTTTTATTTTGTGTCCTTGTCGGTTTTTTTTGCCTGATCTTGATATTAGATTCATCATATGTGTTGGGATTTCTCTATCTGCATCTATTTCACAGAAGACTGTGAGTAGTATTGATATTATCTAGCTTCAAATGTTTCATAGATTTATCTGATGAATCAATCTTGGCCTGGGTTTTCCGTATTGGAAGAAAAATTGCTTCACGTTTATGATCTTTTTTATTTAATTTTGTTGTCAAGATGATGTACAGAAGAGTTACAGTTACTTACACATGTTAGTGAGTACATTTCTTGTTATACTTATTACCTCCTCCCTCATTTTATGCCCTCCTTTCTTTTTTTTTCTTTTTTTTTCTTTTGGCCAATCCTGGGGGTGGACTCAGGGCCTGAGCACTGTCCCTGGCTTCTTTTTGCTCAAGGCTAGCACTCTGCCACTTGAGCCACAGCGCCACTTCTGTCCATTTTCTGTATATGTGCTGTTGGGGAATCGAACCCAGGGCCTCATGTATATGAAGCAGGCACTCTTGCCACTAGGCCATATCCCCAATCCTATGCCCTCCTTTCTTCCTCTCCCATATCCCTCTTGCCCTGCCCACTGCTGTCTCCTCAAGGTATTTGTATGGTTAATTTTCAAAAATTCACTGTTGGGTTGGTTCAATCTTTATTCTTTTTCTCACCATTTTGTTTTTCCCTTTCCCTTACCTAATTCAGACAAACATATATTTTCCTCAGGGGGCCAATATCAAATAAATATAACGAAGGAAAAAAAGAAATAACTTCACATAGTACATCAAAAACAACATAGAAATCCTTCTTTTTTCCATATCTTCAGGATCAATTCACTTAGCATTGTCTTGTGAGATCATAGGTACATATCTATTGAGCTATTGTGATCATCTGCTAGGACTATCCAGGACATATATTAATTATAACTAATGAGGTAACGTTTGAATCTATGATTCTTTAGGTCTGGAACCCTTCACTTAGTCTGATTTTTCCCAAGTCTTTCCATTGCATTACAAATGGAACAATGTCATTCCTTCTGATGGAAATATAGCATTCCATTTTGTGTATGTACCACAACTACTTGATCCATTCATCTACTGAGGAGCCTGTGGCTTGCAGCCCTTTCTTAACTATGGTAAATATGCTGCAACATAGTTATGCTGGTAGCTTTTGTATGGTCTTGTTTGTGACCCTTTGGGTAAATGCCCAGAAGTGGAATCTTTGGGTCATAGGGCTCTATATTTAACAATTTGAGGAACCTCCATATTGCTTTCCAGAGTGGTTTACAAGTTTACACTCTACAAACAGAAGCAGTCTTAACTTTTTGCTAAGTCCCCTTCAGTACCTGTTATTAGTTTTATTGACAGTGGACATTCTATCTGGGGGAAGGTGGAATCTCAACGTAGATTTGACTTGCATTTCATTTATGACCAGAGATGGGCATTTCTTCCTGTGTCTGTGGGCCACTTTTATTTACTTTGCATAGAAGTGTCTCTTTAAGTCTTCAGCCCACTTACTAATGGAATAGTTATTTCTTTGAGGATTTGTAGGGTGGACTTAGTTATTTTTTTAGTTCTAAGTATAGTTTAGATTTGAGACCTTTGTCATTTGTATGGCTACTGAAACAAAGGACAAGCAGTGCATCAATTCCACTGTGATACTCGCTAGACACTATGTTGGAAATGAAGTATACAACTTGCAGTGAGGGTGAAGGTGGAAAAACATCTGTGGGAAAATGAGGGAGGAGGTGACAATGTTCAAAAGGAAAAGAACTCAGTACCTGAGTTACATAACTGTAAGCCCTCTGTTCATCACCTTTATAAAAACAAATTCATTAAATCTCCATCAATAAAAAGTTGAGCATATGACACCTGACAGCTTTATGGGAAGAATTACCTGGAAGATAACTGTACAGGCCAGTGGATGCACTAGTATTTGATTATATTTGAGAAACATGAAAAATTGAAAAAATCTAGGGTTGTGGTTCAGGGGGTAGAATGCCTGCCTTGGAAGCACAAAGTCACTACTACCGCTAAATTTTTTTTGCAAACTATGCAGTTGTACATATAATAAGGTGTGTGTGTGTGTTTGCTCATTCTTGTGAATTCTCAGAAATAAGAAGCTCTCTATGCTCATCAGAATACTCTAAAAATATTGCAGCATGGGCTGGGAATATGGCCGATTGGCAAGAGTGCTTGCCTCCTATACATGAAGCCCTGTGTTCCATTCCCCAGTCAATATATATAGAAAATGACCAGATGTGGCACTGTGGCTCAAGTTTCAGAGTTCTAGCCTTGAGCAAAAGGAAGCCAGGGACAGTGCTCAGGCCCTGATACCAAGGCCCATGACTGGCCAAAAAAAAAAAAAAAAAAAAAAAAGAAATATTACAGCCTATATATCATCTAGTTGTCATGGTGCTAAGCCTTGGTTTGTTGAAAATATCTGGGCATCTTTTTGAACATTATCCATATTATTTCCGTCATACTTTCTCTAAGTATAATCCACAGAGAAGCCCAGGATTCAGGATTGTAGCCAGTAATATCTCATATACTAAATTCATGATTGTACTATATAATATAGCCCTTTCATGAAAAGAAATATAAGTATGAAATCTGTTAAAAAGATTCATTTAGGGAAGTCATGTATGAGATGCATTACCATATTGAAAAAGCATGGTCAAGTGTAAGAGGAACATAAACACCAAATAATTTTCCTTTGTGGATCCCCAGTTATAAATTCATTTGATTTTAGTGAACATCACTTTTATAAGAAATGGTCCTTACATGGTCATGAAGTTCCTTAATATATGCTAAAGAAATTTTACACAATAAGTCATTAATACAAACTTCAAACTTACAACATTAAAAATCTGAGATTAGCAACAAAAGTACAATTCACAGTTGAGAGATAGGACTCCATCGAATCGCAGTTTGAGACTGGCCTGAGGAAAAAGTTACTGAAAAACCATCTCCATCAGTGAGCTAGCTAAAATGGTGCACCTGTGGGTTTCCAGCTATTCCAGATAAGAGGGCTGCTGTCCAAGGCCTGCCTGAACATGAGACGCGACCTGAGGAAAAATTAAGCAGAAAAGCGGTTAGAAGCATAGGTTCAATGGGAAAGAACTTGTCTGTCAAGGATGAAGCTCAAATCCGAGTAATATAGAAGGGCGGGGATAGGAAGAAACAGAGAGAGAGAGAAAGAGAGACAGAGAGAGTCAGAGAAAGAGACAGAGAAACAGAGATACAAAGAGAGACAGAAAGATGTTGCTTCATGAAACTATCTCTAATACTGCTCTGCTTCCTACTGCCTTAGACCCAATTTCAGAATTGGGTTTCTGCCACCTACTGGCTGAACCTCAGCCAAACTTCTTAGGTTCTTTGGGTCTCTGTTTCCTTATCAGTAAAATGAAAAGTTTGGAGTAGAGAAATTCAGGCAGCAAAATATCTGAAGATTTTTTATGCACATTGAATACAGCTCTTCCATGCCTCCATTCTCAACTTAATATTTGACATGATTAACCCAAGTTTTGCTGTTTTCTTCCTCTTTCTCATTGAGATTACTCAGTAAAAACTTCACTAATCAAACTATTAACTGTCTAATATTCAATCAGTTTAATGTCTTCCCTCTCCATGTTATAATATAGTTCCTCCCAATCAGAACATATTTTAATCGAACATGTGAGTGTTACACACTTGGTCTGTTTTGCATGTAAAATTAGACAAACATATAACTGAAGAAATGTTTTGGACTTCATATGATTATATGCAATGACTAGTCACTCTTGTTTGGGTTGGATCAAAAAAAAAAAAAAAACGAGAAAGCCACATTTGTTTAAAGTAAGATCTAGTGACTAGAATTTTGTAATGGTTGGATAAGAAAAATATTAGTACCACCAATTTAAAATCCCTATGTTGTATCCATTTTGCCAGAATCACTGAAGTTACATGTATCTCACCTGAAAAACTTCTAAGAGGTGTTAGGTAATAAATCAATTAGCATAAAAAGTGTTTATTGCCAGAATGTTATTTTCCATGATAATGGTAAGAGATTCCACCACTCATTAGTACTTACAGATAAAATTTTCTAGTTTTTACAGCTGTAGGATTTTAACATTAGTCATTTATGAATTATGATCAGGTTAGTGGCTACTATAGCCAGGAATTTGATGTGTTTACTATACTAGAAATTGTACTAGGACACTGAAGACATAGCTGTTCATAACTATGGCAAGAGACAGGAAATATGAAATTGGCATTTTAATTAAATATCACAATCAACATGATCTCTCTCCTAGGAGCTATATGGCAAGTCTTACCTTGCTAATAAAATACTAGCTTTTTAAATTTATTTTTATTGTCAAAATGATGTACAGAGTGGCTACAACTTCATACGTTAGGCATTGGAGACATTTCTTGTACAGTTTGTTACCTCCTCCCTCCTTCCCCTCTCCCCTCTCCCTCTTTCACTCTCCCTCATGAGTGTTCAGTTGGTTTACACCAGTTGGGAAAGCATTGCTTTTGCAGTCGTTTGTCCTTTTATACTGTGTCTCTCGATTTTAGTATTCACTTTCACTTTCCTAGTTCTAATACCAGTATACACAGTTTCCAATGTACTCAGATAAGGTACAGTGGTAGTGCAGGTACATCCAAAGGAAGGAGATACAAGAGGATAATCAACAATGGAAGCTATGGTTTCCTATGGCATATTGTAAGTTTATTTTACTGAGCTTCATCTTATGTGTTGATCAGGGTATAACTACTGGGCTCTTGTAACCCTCCGCTGTGACTAGCCTAAACCTGTGGTAATTACTCCCTATAAGGAAGATCATAGAGTCCAAATTGCTTTTCGTCTGGCTGATTTCACTTAGTATAATTTTTTGCAAGTCCTTCCATTTCCTTACGAATGGGGAAATTTCATTCATTCTGATAGAGGCATAAAATTCCTTTGTGTATATGTACCACATTGTCCTGATCGTGATTTTCCTGAGGGGCATCTGGGTTTGTTCCATATTTTAGCTAGGACAAATTGTGCTGTGATGAACATTGTACTGGTGGCTTTAGTGTGTTCTTGTTTGTGGTCTTTTGGGTAGATGTCCCAAAATGGGGCAGCTGGGTCATAGGGGAGCTCTTTGCTTAGCCTTCTGAAGAATTTCCATACCACTTCCCAGAGTGGCTCAACCAGTTTACATTCCCACCAACAATGAAGTAGGGTTCCCTTTTAGCCATATCCCTTCCAACATTTGTTATTGTTAGTTTTCTTGTAGTAGGACATTCTTACAGGTGTGAGATGGAATCTCAATGTTCTTTTGATTTGCATTTCTTTTATGGCCAGTGATTTAGGGCAAATTTTCCTATGTCTTTTGGCCATTCTCATTTTCTTATCACAGAAGTCTCTTTCTAAGTCTTCAGCCCACTTGTTGAGGGGGCAATTGCTTCTTTGCACTTTTGTTGCCAGAATGTAATTTTTTTAGTTTTGAATATATATTGGATATGAGACCGTTGTCCGTTTTATGGCCGGTAAAGAACTTTATCCAATTTGTAGGCTTTCTGGTTACCTTGCAAGCTATGTCCTTTGCCCTGCAGAAATTCTGCAGTTTGATGCATTCCCATTTGTGCATCCTTTCTATGATTTGTAGCATTTCTGGGTCTTGGTTAAGGAAGTTTCATCCCGTGCCAAGAAGCCCACGTGTTTCTCCTACTACTTCATTTAGAATTTTCAGGGTATCTGTTTTAATTTCGAGGTCTTTGATCCATTTGGAAATGATTTTGGGGCAGGGTGATATGTATGGATCTAGTGTTCGTTTGTTGGTTGTGTTTACCCAGTTTTGCCAGCACCATTTGTTAAAGAGGCAATCTTTCTTACATCCTATTTTTCAGGTCCTTTATCAAAGATTTAGTAGGCATAGATGTGTGGGTCCACCATCTTTGATTAAAGAAGTGAACTCGCCTGTTTTAGGTTGGGTGGGTCACCTAGCCTGCCTTAAACCGTCCTCGGGATCTTTTTCAGAGCAACGCTGAAGGCCCTGTAATAGGTTGGTCAGACTGAGAGCCCCTCGTACCCTTCTCTGACTGTGGTTCCTCTCAGGGGAAAAATCATTCACTTGGAGCTTGACCTTATGCAGCTGGCAGGTTAACCTCATGAAAGAGTTTTGCAATATGCATACAATCCATGGAAGGCATAGAAAAACCATCAGCAAAAGTATCTCTGGGCCGAGCATGTCATTATCAGCTCCTTAACATTAGTCAAGGAAGGGATATACTGTTGAAGTTGTTCAAACAGTTCTTTTGCTGTTTCTGCCACTTCAGAGTCCAGAGGCGGAGCTTGTTCTAGTCCAGCTATTTGCCTAGGGAGTTGAAAGTGATCTAAGGACAAATTACTATGTTGCCAAACACCATTAAGATGTGCTACAACTTGTTCCCAAGGATAGCTCGACCCATTATATTTATGGAGGGTGACACAGATAACGTCAAACCCAGCATGACAGCTCACCAGTTGCAAAGTTTGTAAAGCATGAATTTGTTCTCTGAGAGACAACACAGATTCATACAATGCTTCTAATTTTTGTTCTACCTTATCATCAATCCTGCCTTGAAAGTGCAGGGCTTGCATAGTATTATGAGCAAGCAGATTAACATAATGAGCTGGCTGCACACTTTGTGCTAAAGCCACAGTAGCTGCTGTAGAAGAGGTACACAAGGAAATAAAGGCTACAATGCCTGCTATCAATAGCCCTATAAGTCGTCTATGGTGCATGAGCTGTTTTAAATGTTTTAACACTTGAATACCTATTTCTTCATAACGAGCTTCACATATGTTCACAGGAAGCATGACAAATGGAGGCTGCTTAATAACAATTACAGAATCAGTAAGACCACCATACAAGCAATTTGTAAAAGAACACTTAGTACAAGTAACATTGAAATACGTGGCTCCTATAGAGATATTAAAAGGTCCATACATTATGGCATAAGGAAGTGTTACACAACTCATACTATTTTTTAAAGAAGAGGCAGTGAGCCAGGAGATATTATTTAGGACAGCCACTAACATCCAGACATGACGTTGAGGGTGTCCATTCATCCACCCCAGACCTGGGTTGTACTTGTTGGTTAGATTGGCTCCGGACCAGTCCATCAGCTGAGAATTAGTTCCTGAAATATTGGTTATAAAAGGATGTTCATGGCTACACTTTATGGTATGCCGTTCTCCTGGGGATTCTACAATTTGAGAAGAATTGATGCAGTGAGGTATCATAAAGGACGATGTAGATTTAGCATGTACATGGAACCTAGTAGGCAATGAAGTCATTTGTATATTAAATACTTCATTGTTATCAGAAATTCAAATTCTATGATTTATGGATTACATTACAGTACAGCCTGGAATATAACTGTTGGAATCAGTTGTAAAACATAAAGGGGTTCCAATGCCAGAAGCTGCAAAGTCTCTCATTTTAGCGTGTTGGACAAAAGGATCTGGAGCTGTCCCATATGCTAATCTGTTGAAATGGATGAACACCTCAGCTCCTTCACAAGTCACAAGGTGAACATTCGGTGTATTTGGCATGTAAGCCCAGTGGGTCAGTGCTTTTATGATTCTGTTGAGCTTCCACAATCCAAACACAACATTCAGGTAGCCAGCGGGTGTCATTTTCATTCTTTGAAAAAACACAAACATGTCCTCAACCCCATGTCAATATTGGATCGGGCCTGTGCCAAGCACCTGTTAAAGGATCTTTCCACTTAACTTGGGCAAAAGCTCTTTTCTCTCTATTTTCCCAGAACAGATGTGCTGTGGAAAGGCCTTTCCAGTCCAAATTTAAAATATTTATTGCGAATAAAGCATGAGAAAGAATATTAACAGGAGGAAGGGGTATAATTCCCCCCCTTTTAATTTAGAAATTTGGTGTTTTATGGCTGTTTTAAAGTATAGGGGACATAAATAACCTGTGGATCTCATCCGAGATACTTACAAGATTCCACACGGCACATATGGAATTAAGGTGGCCACCAATTTATAATGGGGAGTTAACACTTTTGAGGGAGTAGCAGGCAAGGAAAGCCATAGAAGATGTCCCTACTGTCAGAGGACCACAGTTGGAGAATGAGGTGTAGTTAAGATATATGCTTCCCAAGGGGCTGAGTAATCAATATAATTTACATGTTGGGTAGAAATGGCAGAATTTACTATGCTTAAGGCTTTAGCTGCTTCAATTGTCATTTGTCTGGGAGATGTAGGGTCAGGGTCTCCTTTTAATAGATCAAATAAGGGTTTTAATTCAGCTGTGGATAATTTAAGATAAGTTTGAAGCCAATTAAAATCTCCCAGAAACTTTGAAAAGCATGCAAGGTACGCAAATGAGAAGTCGTAATCTGTAATTTCTGACTAGTAAATTAATAAGGACCTCAAATATTACCAAGAGGTATATTTATTTCTCTTTGCCTTGGCTGGCTTTGTATTGTAATCCAGGGAGTCTTAGCCATAGAAGCCCTTTTTATTTCCAATTAAAGGAACAGAAGACCAAAAGAAAGGAGTAGAGTTTACTTGTAAGTTGTTAGGAGTTGACCAACAAATAGTTGCCAAAGTTTTCTTGTAACACTTAGAGATCCGCAGACTGAATGAGATCCATGTGCCATCAAATCAAATCATATTATTTAACCTTACCTTACTGGCAGGTGAAAGAGAAAACAAATGAATAACAATAAAAGTCTTAGCTTCAGTGGATCTGAAGTGGCTGTGTCTTCCATCCAGGCCAGCAGGAGAGAATGCTTGTATCTGGGTATGGTTGTAGTAGCATCTCAAAGAGTCCTCTGGACAGGCTGTCACATTTCCTGCTGGTTGCCTGTAAATTTCTACACAGACTGGTTAAAGACATTTTTAAACAGATTTTAGAAGGCTTGGGCCTTTAATCATCTTCCTAGTCATAAAATCCACGCAGATTGAAGACTAACCAAGTCTGCTCTCTGTAGCAGCCTGTGAGTCATGGAAGGAGAAGACACCAATGCTACCCCAGTGTAACCCTGTGGTCGCCAAACATAACTCTGATGCTTTTAACCTTGGAATAAGTCTCGGTTGCACCTCTGTCATGATAGGCCTGCTATAAACCCAACTCTAATCTTGGGGCAGGCAGAGCCAGGGTAGTAGCCTTTGACAGCCTGGGCCTGTCAAAATCCTCACAGGACTCCTAGATGGCCTGAGCAAACCAGGCAGTTTGGGATCCAGCTGTGGAGGCAGCTTTCTGTAGCCACAGACTGCCACGGTCCACTTAGCTAGCACACATGTCAACCTGCATCCCATAAAGCAAAATGTTAAGTTGGGGTCAGGAAAATTTAGGTTAATAGTCACATTTGTACAGCTGTTCCAAAATGACTCTGGTCCCTTGATCTTAAAGATTTTGTGAGAGCATAGGAAAAAAAAGAAAAAAATGGAGAAGCAAAATCTTAGTCTATATCAAAGAATTGTCACGATTACATGTACACTTGACTCGAATCTTTTGGAGATTTTCTCAGACACATTTGCTTGCACCCAAACATGATCAGTTTGGGTTTAAAACCTGTTTTTTGTTTTGTTTTTAAGTTTTACCAACAGATACACATAGACAGACATACAGACATATACACAATGTGCACAATCTTTGGGGCACTCTTAGAATTGTTCTTTAATTGGCCATGTAATTTTTCTGGAATTTCTGTGGCAAATGATGTTCTTTTACCTATATTTTAGAACCACGTGGTTAAATAGTATACAAAAAAAGACTTTTCCAGCAAACCACAATTTTTAGAGATTATCTGAGAAGCCACAGTTTGAGAAACCAGTTCAGCTACCATGGGGAGCTTATGGGAGACAGGACATGAACAGAACATAGACTGCAACCTCACAGCAAGACTCTTTCATCTTCCAGCATTTGAATTGCAAGGCACCTTTGAAATGCAAGGCCACAGTTACAGAGTTCAGAGTAGGGGCAGGGTTACCAGGAGCTGGAGACTCCAAGTCCCTGCCCAGCCTCCAGGAATTTGGCATGCGTGTCACCTGAGGGATGAGTGGACTTCCAACCCTACCAATGCTATTGTCGACCATGTGTTCAATGCTAGAGGAAACTTAGAATTTAGCCAAACAAGCAGAATTTAACTGAGTCTCCAAACTTAACAACAATAACAAGAATAGAAAACCTTTCTTTGAGTCTTTCAAAGCAGATGTTAAACCAATGTTGGTACCTTTGGAAGCTAGCACCAGTCCATCCTATGTTACAGGCAGGCAGGAAGAGTTTAGTGAGACAGACAGAGAATGAGACAGAGAGAACTTCATCTGCCTGAGCACTCATAGAAGTTAGGTAAGTCCTGCAAAATATTTCAAATATGTAAGATTGGACTCAATCTTCCAAATATGTAAGATTGGGCTTTCCTGAAACATTTTAGACTGTCCCCCACTTGATGAGCGACCAGCAGAGCTGAACGAGAGATCAGTTGAATCCAAATACCCACAATTGCTGATCCCCTTGACCTAGCCCAGTAGCTTTATGGAAAATCCAAGCTCCACGCTAATCGTCACTCACCCTGGTTGGGGTTTCAAATCTGTCGTTGTCGTGGTGGATGAGTGTAGAGCACTCGGTCAGGAGAAGTTACCTCGGCGGTTTTAGCATTTGCCTACCCTCAGGTCCCTCCCCTCTGTGAGCAGTCTGCACCTAGGAGAGCTGTAAATCTGCAGGACTCTTGGTGGGGGCTCACCAGTATCTACCTTTCAAGGAGTTTGTTGTTCTGGATGAAGCCATGACAATATGGTTATAACTGATTCCATCATATTCTCAACACAGTTCAATCTATCTTTACTAGGCTCATTGCCTAATTTCTCCTCAGTGTCTGAGCCATCTGAGTCTTCCTTAATATCTAGCCCAGTGGGTTCAGGTCTTATTAATTTTCTCAGCTCTTCCCAGGAAGCAGCATATGCTCCTGGAGCTGGGCAATACTCATCAGGTCCCTTTCAGTCTCTCCAATCAACTGATTGAATTTATTCTGTTTCAGTCTAGGATCTAAGCAATCTCGGACCAGATACCAAGGAATAATAGCATCCACTGGGGTTTTCTTAGGGCCATTGGCGTCATAATGTTCCTGAATCTTTTTTCCAATTTTCTGCCAAGTTTCTCAGTTATTGGTTCCTTCCTCCAGGAACTGGGGTCATGCTTCCTCCATAAAGTGAAAGAAACATTTTAAGTGACTTTGGACAACTTTCACTACCTGTGCTTGAAGCATTTATTGGGGGGCCTACACGTATAGCATGCAGCCTTTACTTAGTTCCATAATTTCTCGATACACTCTCTCCCGCTCTCCTTCCCAAGTGATCAGGCATCCTTACCTTAGCGGGGTCCTCTGCCCTCGTTCCAAGTGTACAGGTCTCTGTTCGGGCGCCACTCTGCCGGAACCAGCGGGCAGTGTAAAGGCAATCCTGAATAAGGGGGTCGAGGATTTAAGAAAAGGAAAAATACAAGACAAGAGAAAAAAGACAAGAGGCAAAGACGGGGTCGGAAGGTCTGCAACTTAAGATTGTAACTCAAGACTGCAGCCAAGTTTATTCTGAACTTCCAGCTTACATACAGTTTTGGAACCAGGGAATAGCATAGGGTAGCTAAAATTCAAGAACACAAAGAGGTTTGAAGTTCGCAACATTTATTGGCAGTAAAGACAGAATGAGGTTGATTAACGTAGGAATGTACGACAGCTTACATAGCAAAGCAGACATAGCAAAGCAATTCCAGGCATTGGCAGAAATACTAGTAAACAAATGTCCTTGCACTTAGTATATCCTTGTGATAGCAACACAGCCAGAGATCAAAGTGAGATTAACTGCTGGCTATGCTCCTGGCATGTGGGTTCATTTCTGTGTCTTCAGCTCCGTTCCATTGGTCTTCAGGCCTGATCTGAGGGCAATACCAAGCTGTTTTTGTTACTATAGCTTGAAAATACAGGTTGAAGTTGGGGATTGTAATTCCTCCAGCACTGTTCTTTCTGCTTAGGGTTGTTTTTGCTATTCTGGGTCTTTTATTGTTTCATATGAATTTCTGTATTGCTTCCTCTATTTCATTAAAAAATGGTGTTGGGGGGCTGGGGATATAGCCTAGCGGCAAGAGTGCCTGCCTCAGATACACGAGGCCCTAGGTTCGATTCCCCAGCACCACATATACAGAAAACGGCCAGAAGCGGCGCTGTGGCTCAAGTGGCAGAGTGCTAGCCTTGAGCGGGAAGAAGCCAGGGACAGTGCTCAGGCCCTGAGTCCAAGGCCCAGGACTGGCAAAAAAAAAAAAAATTAAAAAATGGTGTTGGGATATTAATCGGTCTTGCATTGAATTTGGAGATGGCCTGTGGAAACATTGCCATGTTGATTATATTAATCCTCTCAATCCATGAGCATGAGAGGTTATACCATTTCCTTAGTTCTGTCTTAATTTCGTTTTTCAGGATTTTAAAGTTCTCCTCATAGAAATCTTTCACTTCTTGGTTAAGGTTATTTCTAAGTATTTCATATTTTTGGAGGCTATTGCAAAAGGAGTTGCTTTCCTGATTCCAGCCTTGGGGTTCAGATCATTAGCATATAGAAAACCATTGCTTTTTTAGGGTTTATTTTATATCCTGCAATTTTGCCAACGTTTTGGATCAGCTCTAGCAGCTTGTGAGTACAGCCTATGGTGTTCTTTAGTTACAGGATCAGGTCATCTGTGAAGAGAGAAAGTTTAACTTCATCTTTCCCTATTTGTATCCCCTTTATATTTTCTTCTTGCCTAATTGCTCTGTCTAGGAGTTCTAGAACCATATTGAAAAGGAGGGGAGAGAGCAGACATCCCTATCTTGCTTCTAATTTTAAGGCGAATGGCTCTAGCTTTTCACAATTTAGAATTATGCTTGCTGTGGGATTGTCATAAACTGTCTATATTATATTCAGGAGTGTTCCCTGGAATCCCAATTTTTCCAGGGCTTTTATCATAAATGGGTGCTTTATTTTATCAAATGCCGTTTTCACATCCAGAGATCAAATCATGTGGTTCTTTATCTTTCTCCCTTTGATGTGGTGGATTCCATTAATTCACTTGCATGTATTGAACCAACTTTGCTGTGGTGGATTATGTTAATTGACTTGCGTATATTGAACCAACTTTGCATGCCTGAGATGAATTTAGTTTGATCATGGAGTATGATTTTTTGAGTGAGCTGTTGAAGTCTATTGGCCAGAATTTTGATGAGAATTTTTGCATCTCTGTTCATCAGGGAAATTGGTGTGTAGTTCTTTTTCCATGATGATTCTCTGACTGGTTTTGTAATGAGGGTTATACTGGATTCATTGAATGTGTCTGGTAGTGAACTTTCTCTTTCCATTCCCTTGAAGATTTTGAGAATTATTGGAGTGAATTCTGCTTTGAAAGGCCTTGTAGAATTCTGCTGTGCATCTGTCCGGACCTTAGCTTTTCTTGGATGAGAGATCACTTATTGTTTTTTTCTATTTCAATGCTGGATATGGGCCTTTTGAGAAGCTTTAAATCTTCATGTTTGAGTGTGTGGATATAATTTTTTCTAGAAAATCGTCCATTTCTTCCAGGTTCTCAAATTTGTAGCATAAACTTTTGCAAAATAGTCTTTTATTGTGTTCTGAAATGTGGTTGTTTCTGTGATGATGTTACCTGTTTCTTCTCTAATCTTCTTTATTTGGGTGTGCTGCCTTCATTTTTTGGTCAGTTTTGCTAGGGGTCTGTCTAACTTGTTAATTTTTTTAAAAGAACCCACTCTGCTTTGTTGATTCTTTCAATTTTTTTGGCTCTAATTCTTTTAATTCTGATTTGATTTTAATTATTGGCTTTGGTCTATTGACAAGGGGTTTAGATTGTTTTTCTCTTTCGAGGAGATTAATGGGCTTGCTTAAGTTGTTGAGTTGCTATTTCTCAAGTTTGTTTGTTCATTTAGTCACTGAGAGATATAAATTTTCCTCTGAGAACAGCCTTTGCTGTGTCCCAAAAGAGCTGGTATTTTGTGTACTCATCTTGTTTGAATTCCATAAATATTTGAACTTCTGCTTCAATTTCTTCAATGACCCACTGATGGTTCAGCACTGTGTTGTTTAGTCTCCATGAATTGTAGTATTTTCTGTGTTGGCTGTTTGAGTTGAGCTCTACTTTTATTCCATTGTTGTCTGAGAGAAGAAACAGAATGATTTTGATACTCCTGAATTTGTACAGATTTTCTTTGTTCCCTAAGATGTGATCTATTTTGGATAATGTCCCATGTGTTGCTGAAATAATGTCTATTCTGGTGTTGCTGGATGGACTATTCAGTAGATGTCGGTTAAGTTTAGTTGGTTTATGCAGTTGTTTAGATTTGTGTTTTCTTTGTTCAGTTTTTGGCGTGTTGATGTGTCCACAGGTGACAGTGGAGTCTTAAAGTCCCCAACTATCAATGTGTGTGTGTGTGTGTGTGTGTGTGTGAGTGTTTTTCCAGTCAGTAGTGTTTGTATGATGAAGTTGGGTGTTCCTGTATTTGTTGTGTAGATATTTAGGATGGTTATATCCTCCTGTAGGAGAGATCCGTTTATTAGTATGTAGTAACCTTCTTTGTGTCTTCTTACTATTTTTAATTTGAAGTCAATTTTATCTGATACTAGGATTGTAACTGCAGCCTGCTATGATTGCAGATTGCTTGTAGGTTTTATTCCAGCCTTTCACTCTTAGAAGATGTTTGCTTTAGCTGGATAGATGAGTCTCTTGGAGGCAGCAGGAAGATGGATCCTGATTGTTGATCCAACTTATGAGTCTATGTCGTTTGATTGGAGAATTAAGTCCATTAATGTTGAGAGTTGGGATTGAGAGATGACCATTTTTTCCTTCATTATAGCTATCATGTTTAAAATAGTGTCTTCCCAATTCTTGATCTAATGTTCTGGTTTTCTACTTAGGGTTCATTTCTCTGTCTGTATTGGGATGTTGATTATTTTCCATGGATAGTACATCTTTGAGGATTTTCTCTAAAGCTGGTTTGGTGGAGATATATTGTTTCAGTTTTTCCTTACTGTGGAAGACTTTTATTAAACCTTTCCCTATGAATGAGATTTTAGCTGGGTCCAGTATTCTTTGTTGGTAGTAATTTTTATTTAGCTTTTGGCATACCTTATTTCAGGCTCTCCTTGCTTTTATGGACTTTGCTGAGAAGTCTGGGTTAGTTGAGTGTCAATTGGATGCCCTACTCTGCTCTGGTCGGTTTGGTATCTAATTGCTTCTTGTTTCTGTATAGGCCTATCGTTCTGAATATTTCTGAAGAACTCGGCTAATGTTTTCTTAAATAAGTTGCCCTATTTCATTAACTTCTTTCTCCACGTTTTCCTCAATACTGATTAGCCTTAAATTGGGCTTCCTGATTGTGTCTTGGACCTCCTGGAGTAATCTGTTATGTTGATTGGATTCCTTTTGTATTGTGTTTGATCTTTCTCCATAAATTCTAGGGAATCTTCAGCTCCTGAGATTCAATCCTCTGTTTCATCTAGTCAGGAATGTTGGCTAGCTACTTGATTTCGAATCTCTTTTCCTTCGGACTGGTCTTTCCTGATGATTTCCATGTTCTTGCTATAATTATCTCTTAGGTCCTGCATGGACTTCTTTCATTAATTCATTTGGTTTGAGTGCTGTCTCTCAAATCTTTTAGCTGAGTAGCTATCTTTTCCTTTGACTCTGGAAGTTCATTTATCTTTTTGTTTGTCGAGGCCCTGAATTTGTTAATTTATGGAAGGATTGAGGTATTGTTTCAAACTTTTTATTTAACATGTTTATCAGTAGACTTTGTAGAGCATTTTGAGGGTTCTTTTCTTTGTCTTTGATTGACTGCTCTGCTTCCTTTTTGTTTTGAGTGGGAGATAAGTCTTCATTGTTTGTTGTGTTTCTTGTGCTTCCTCTAAACATTTGGATTGTGGATGCCAATCTAGAAGCACCTGTGAGCACAATATAAGTCCCAAAGCAGACCTTGCCACGCACTGTTATGTGAATCTTAGAAGTTCACAATTATATACAGATACCATGTATACCTGTATAAAAAATTAGATTTGGTGTTCCTAAAGAATACAATATCAATTTAACAACCAATCCTGAGCCCTGTATTCAGTAGTTACTTAGTAACTGTTACAAACCTATGAGCAATATTTGTCCTTTATATCAGGTTCTTTTTAAACTGACTGAGTTTCTCTATGAACCCTTTGGAATCACTCGGATTGAACAGTATACCCTCTATCCAATAACCAAGGTTCAATGGAATCTGGAGGTCCTGGAAGTAAATCACGAGTGTTAATTAGAGGTTGTAAAGAGAATAGAGTAAAATGTATGAGGGGATGATGATTTTGGTTTACTTCAAGTAAGATGGAAATGGGAAGAAGAGTAGATCCAGTACTAATACCAGAGTTAAAATGATAGACATGGATAGTTATCAGAAAAGAGTAAGGTGTTATTCATAAGAAAGTAATTTTGAAAAAAGGGAATGAAGAGTAACAAAAAAAAAATAATGGAAGACAAAGGTACAAAAGAGAAAATATTATCAAAAATCCCCCAGAAAAACTACCAAAAGACCTGATAAAACAAACAAAAATAGAAAACTAAAACACAACGTATCATAAATTAAAACAAAAGAAAAGTTTTAGAATATGTTTAAAAATAGTTTGGGTGGGCTTTCTACAGCCTCTGGGTTCCTAGAGATGATCTGCCGTCTATTTTTCTCCTTGGCTGGTTTGACTTGCTTTTAGTTCGCAGGGGGTGGATATGCTTTGATCCTGGTCCCCAGCTAGTGAAATGCTAAGGCTTTGTTCTTTGCACAGCTTGCATGTAGTACTTGGGTGTCCTCTATAGATGGGGGACATGAACAGTCTTAGGAACCATGGCTGCTGTCCTCTGGATTGTGGCTGCTGCCTTTAGTGCCTGGCTTTGAATAGGCTGTGGACTCAGCAGGCGGTGTCTCTGGCCTGGTTTACCTGGCTGAGAGTCCCTTGCTTGGGCGAGTTTCTTACCTCCTTATCTGGGCGCCTTATTGGGCAGAGCTTGCTTTGGAATTCAGCTGTTTCCAGCTGGGAATTGGGCTTCCTCTGTGCTGGGACCACTTATCTGTCACAGTACCTGTTTATTCTCCCATCTGGTTGTTCTTTGCTGCCAGTAGCTGCTCAACATTTCCATTTTACTTTAGAAATTCTGGTGGGCAGGGCGGGGCACCTCTGGCTGAATTCACCCAAGTATGTGAGCTGTGGCCCAGGAAGTGGCTTCTGCCTGAGCAGGGGTCATTCTCCTAAGTGGAGCTGGCTCTCACAGCTGGGTCCATTGACCTCTTCAAAGATGGCCCCTTTGTCCTCACTTTCCCCAGGCCCACTTTAGTTCCAATCTGTTCTGACCCTATGCCTGTGTGAAAGATGGCACTTTGCTGTGGCAGTGGGGGAGAGCTAGCTTTCAGAAGGAAGCTGATCTGTGGGCATGAGTGATAATGACTTCTGTGGGGTACTCATGCTTTTTCTGCGATTTCAGCCAGTCCGTGTTCAGCCTGCAATCTGCATCTGTCTTCTCTTGTCTGGAGGATTTCTCCATGGTCGCTGTTGTGTGCTTTAATCACACAGAGTGTGGGGCTCTGTGCCAGAAATATAATGAATAGACATAAGGAGAGTGGGCATCCTTGTCTTGTTGCTGTTTTAAGAGGAAGTGCTTTTAGTTTCTCCTCATTAGTATGATATCAGTAGGTGTTCTGTTTTATATGGCTTGTATTGTTTTAAATAATATTCCTTCTATATCTATTTACTCCAGGGCTTATAACTTGAATGGGTATTGTGTTTTTCTCGAAAGTTTTTGGGTATCGACTGAGATGATGATATTATTCTTGGTCTTAGCTCTGTTAATGCAGTGAATTACCTTTAAAGCTTTGTAAATGTTAAATTCGCTTGTGTTTGTGAGGTGTAAACTATTTGAATATGGTGTAGAATTTGTTTCATCTTCTTCAGGATTCTGTTAGCTTATATTTTGATAAGGAGCTTTACATCTGTGTTCAAATGTGAGGGAGGTCCGTTATTGTATTTTTTTTGTTGGGTCATTGCATGTCTTCAGCATGAATATTAGTTTAGATTGAAAGAATTATTGTGGGATTTCTCCCTTTGTTTCCATTTTTCTAAGGAACTTGAGGAGTATTGCTAATAGTTCTTCCTTAAAGATTTTTATGGAAACTAGGAGAATCCATCTGAGCCTCGCCTTTTTTTTTTTTTTTTTTTTGGAAGGCTGTTGATTACTTATTCTATCTCTTTGGAAGTTATTGCTCCAGTAGGGCAATTAATATTTATTTCGATACTGAATATTTGGTATCAATGTACTAAGGAGTGTCCAAGTAAAAACACATCTTTATAAATGTACAATGTATTTTTATGAATTTCATTGCTTCCCATGAAGTATCAATTCCTTTTCATCTTCCCTCTCACTGCTTTCATGGTTCCTTACTCCTATGTCCCACCCAGTCTCCCTTGTTCTCATCTTTCCTTCCTTTCTGTTTCACTCCTTCCTGATTTCTTTTCTTCCCTCCTTATCTCTGTTTGTCACTCTCTCCTTCCCCAGGATTCCTTTTGGATCCTTCTTTCTCCATACTTCCACCTATAACTCCATCCCTCACACTGTTGATACAAACCACAATCCATCTGTCCCTGCCTCATTGCCTGCCTGCATTCCTTCCCTCCTTACTACCTTCTCTCCTGTCTTCTTTCCTGAATTCTTGTCTTCCTGTGTTTCATCACTCCATCCCTTTTCTTTATATCATTCATTGCTTCCCTCTCCTTTCTCTAGTTCCACAACTTTCCTTCTTACTTGGTACCTTCCTTAGCTCCGGATTTTTGGTATATCACCTCTTATCTTTTTTTAATCTTTTTTCATCATCATTGGGAACACTGTGGCTACTTGCTACTACGATTCTGTTGTAGAGTATGCTGTTGCCATGTGGCAAAAAGGACATACTCATGTCTAATATGCTTTGGTCATTATGCACTTCCTGTTTAATATTGGTAACCCAAGACGACCAGAATGAGGACAAATTGATCATCAATGTGCAACACATGCATGCATGTAGATGCCAGTTATATGAATAGTGGAGCTGTAAGTAAACAAGGCTCCTTGAGGGGAATGGATAGAAATGGGAAAATGGCCAATTGTTCACCCATGTTTGCCTAAGTTTCATATATCCTTTGGAACACGTCTTGGTCAGTTTCAAATTGAAGCACATGTTTGTTTGTTGATCTCTTTCACTAAGGTTTGTGTGACTGGAGTAACTAGCTCATTTGTCACCCCGGGTAGTGAGTCATTTCCATTTGAATATAACACATTATTTGTGCTATAGTTTAATTTGAACTAATGGTCAATTGGCAATGATGCTAACCTCTTAGATAAATGCATGGAAATGCCTTGAGAAGTTTGGGTTTTTACAGCCCAAGTGGTAGTCTCAACATATTGATGTCTGAAAACATGAGATGAAGCACATCCCACTGTTGAAATAAAGCAACATTTTAGTTTTATTTGCTATTGGCCTATAAGAAACAATACAGTTGAATGACCCTTCATTGCTTCAATAAAGCTGGGCAGAGTCTTTATTCATTATAACAATACACATCGAAATTAATTTTCCTCCCAACTCTGGCACTGGCTTGGGATATTACTCTCTTTCTGTTCCTTGTAAACTGGTGCTATTATATGATGATATTTTGAAAATGCTGCGGCAGATATTTCGCGTGTGGTGGCATTGGAGCACAGTTGATTGGATGCTGTCACTAGCATGCTTGAATGTGGCGATTCGTAGGCCATAAAATAAGAATATCCAATTGGAATAGCTGAAGTTGGCATCATCTCTCTGAAATTATCGTTTGATAATCGATGTGATTTTTGATATTGAGAATTATAACTTTTATCAAAATTCACAAAGCAGTCATGTGCCTGGAGGGAGCTGTTGTTTGACAGCACATGAAGTGTGGTCAAATGACTAGACATGGCTCCCTGATCCATAAACTTTTTGTGTGAATGTCTGACGGAAGAATCTCTGACAGGATTGTCATTTTTGAGTAAATGTGCTGCAGTTGCCAGCATGTGTGTGCCAGATGGCTGGGGTCTATGAGACAGCAGTGAACTTCGTGATGTTGAAAGGATTCCTTCAGTACTAGTGTCAGAGACTAAATCTGTTTTGGGATTACTGGCATTTCCCTCATGTCCCAGGTGCAGTTGTTCATCCAGCTGCACAGGCAATGATTCACTTGTTACAGAAAACTATTTAATCCTGACTTTTCGTCTTATTCTTGCTAACAGTTCAGGACATCCTTGTTTGAAATTTGGATTCTGGTAGCACAGAAACTAAAACAAAAGGAGAAAGTTACTTGGAGACATTTGAAGCAGAGAGACTCAGAGCCAAACCTAGCCAAAGGAGATGAATTACCATTTACTCTCAATGGCAAAGGAGTCAATTGACGCATAAATACTTTAACTATATGCAGGGCTTAGTAGAAGAGAAACAGATAAATACAACAATGTTCTGAACCAATTGGATCTGCCACGTTGAACACAGAGAATCTGTTATGTGGTTTTGTACACAGTCCAAAGGTGTAATTCTAATTGGCTAGTGATATTTCTGTAAATTCTAATGGTGAAGTCAAAATTTGTTCTTTACGAACTGAACCTTTCTTTCCGTTACATTTTGTTTGGCCAGTCCTGGGCCTGGGACTCAGGGTCTAAGCACCGTCCCTGTCTTCTTCCCGCTCAAGGCTAGCACTCCACGACCTGAGCCACAGCGACCCTTCTAGCCGTTTTCCACATATATGTGGTGCTGGGGAATTGAACTGAGAGCTTCTTGTGTAGGAGGCAAGCACTCTTGCCATAGGCCATATTCCCAGCCCTTTCCGTTACATTTGAAAGTAATTTGAGCTTTGGTATTTCTCTAGTTCACTGATAGAAGAAACAGGTGTACCAAGAGAGGTATGCATAGCTATGTAAGGGAAAAGAAAATTGAAATTACCTTCCTTAAAGACGAGCCTTCCTCTTCCTCAGTCAAGAAGTCAAGCAGAGAAGCAGAACGATCAAATTGGTGATGAAGTTTACTGAACCCGTACAGATTCAGCTGTCGAATTACACTTTTCATGCTGTTCGTTTCAAATATCTTGAAAGGATATTTTCGTCCCAAAATTTCTTCTTTAAATAGATCTTCATTAATCACAACAGAAGTTCCCTCCTCACCCCACCAAATTGACTTGAATTTGTCACTTTCTACTATTGTCCAAAGCTTTCTGGGAAAAGTCAGGGAAAGAAAATCAGGGTCTGGAACCGATTCCAAGTCACAATCCTGGGATGGTAGTCCTTGGACCCAAGATGCCTGACACAAAGCTTGAAAAGCCAATTCCTCAACCACAGACCTTAATGCCGCCTCCTCTACGAGTGAGGGTTCCCACCAGGAGGGTAGGTTGGAGGTCTCTGCACCTGTACAGCTCTGTTGGAACGTATTAGGCACATTTGAAAAATGTTCCTTCATGTCAGTTTCCTGCATGTTCAAGTCCTCATCCCATCTGCAGAGTAGGGTACACTGCAGCTTAAGGAGTCCTAGAGGGTAGCTATGTCTGCTCAAGTAGGTCTAGCACACAGCTAGACCATAATGAGCATTCTGTGACATCACAAAAACGTCTTTGGTCTCCTACCATGTGCTAGGTAACCAGTCAGAAGCTTTCCTAGAAACTCTGATGCTAATCCTTTTATCCTAAATTGGAGACTGAATTTTCCTCTGTGGATAATGTGTGTACCTATGAGTCCAATAGAATCCTGCACATTGACATGGGAATCAATCAGCTGGTCAGACTCTGCTACGCCTAAAAGTTATTTTTTGGCATTCACTGCCTCTTGCCTTTCTAGCTTAATGTCCAGAGCCGAGGGCTGCGTACTTGCACTTCCCAAATGTGATGGAAGTTGATGACAGATCTGTTATATTAACATGAGTCTTCCAACAATGAGCATGTTAGTCAGTGTTTCATAATGACAGGGACAATGTACAAGTCCTGTCTGAAAACATGATTATGAAAATATTCCTGAAAATTCAGTTGCTGACATTATTAGGGTTGGCAATTTTCACTGTATGGGATGATCTCACAGAAAGAGCTAAAGCTGGCACAAGGAATTCCTGTGACACTATATCTGCAGGAAGGGAAGCTACAGATAAAAGCACAATACTTTGATGTTGTCATCTCACAAGTGGATGCGAGTATAAAATGGATAAACTGTAGATATCCTACAATGCTGCAACTCATCTTCTGTGAAATTATCTGCCATTTTTTTTCTATTTCAATTAACTTAGAGAAGTGAAGAAATAAAATTGTTTCAGATGGAAACCTGTGAGATAATGTGCATGATTTCATTTTCATTTCTCATCTATTTACTAATGGACTCTTCAATACTGCATACAGAATAATGAGCCCCAAGCCTTGAGGTAAAAAGCAGTGCAAGTGTAAACATAGGGTCCTATTCCAGCCATAGCAACTGCAAGCCATTCTTTTATTTATTTATTTATTTATTTATTGCCAGTCCTGGGCCTTGGACTCAAGGCCTGAGCACTGTCCCTGGCTTCTTCCCGCTCAAGGCTAGCACTCTGCCACTTGAGCTACAGTGCCGCTTCTGGCTGTTTTCTGTATATGTGGTGCTGGGGAATCGAACCTAGGGCCTCCTGTATCCGAGGCCGGCTCTCTTGCCACTAGGCTATATCCCCAGCCCCACAAGCGTTTCTTGGATATAATAAAACCTAGGTTTCATTGTGATAGGTCCTGAGCACTGAAAATGACATATTATTACAATTCCACAGTTACAGCAGGCTGAGAAATAAGAACTGCTGTTGAAATGTAGAAGCTACTTGACAGCCATGAGTGAATGTGGGGGTGTTTAGTCTCCCAAGCTCTCGTGTACTGCGGAGTGTTGGGAAAAAACGCCCCTCCCTGATGAGCCAAGAAGAGGAAAAGAGGGCAGACAGACTTCTATCCCAGCCCCACTTTCCTCAGAGGACAAACAGACAGTCTGGGAACCAAGTCAATGCTAAGACTCATTTAATGGTAGAAAGAGCTGCACTTTTAAACGGGTGGGAGGGCGGCGGAAGGGGAGGAGTAGAATCGCCTATTAATGATACAAAGCACCTGGGTCAGGAGTGCCCCACAAGTAATGATTTGCAGGTCCTTTACCTAAAAGCTCACCTACACACAACCACAAACAAGCAGAAATACACACACATTCACACCCCTAGATCAACAAGATCTCCCAAATCCACATGCATAGATAGTGGAACTATGACATCCCATTGAACAGAGGGAGACTTAGCCTCAGCAAGGATTTCTGACACCCTTTCCTGGAACTCCTGGGGTCCAGTTGAGGAAAACTCCTCCTAAGGGTTTCCTCTGTTTGTTGGCCAATCTTTAGCACTTTGTCATGAGATTCTCCTTCCCTGATTAGAAAACTCTTGGATTGTAATGTTCCTCCAACTACTCATGAGATATGCTTTCACAATCTTAGGCATTCAATTGAATTTTGGGGAAGCCGATTAGAGTTTTATATTTGCTAATCTGATCCAGTGTTGTAGTGATATCCATGATATGAACAGAGTGGCAAATTTTTCTGAATTGTTCTTGCAATTGATTGATTAATTGATCTCTAACCCCATATACCCCTGACATCCCAAAAATAAAGCACATGCCTTCTTCTCAAAAAACCACGTCTCCCATATCCTTTCTTCATTGCAGTTACCATTTGTCCCACATCTGTCCCCCAACGTGGGACATGGCATTTGATTCAAAGGAGATCCAGGAAACTACGTTGTGAACTCTCAAGGGGAACTAAGGGACATTTTTAATCACAAGAGATAGCGAATCTGTGTAGCGAGCTCTCCAGAAGAACTGAAAACATTATGGGGATATGGGACAAGCTTAAGGTGCTTCTTTGTCTAATCTTGTCCACCAGGTTCTGAAACGTAAATGGGCTATGATCTCGCATTCGGAAATACATGAGTGCATGCAGGAGGTAAGGGAGTATAATCTTTTATTCCCAGAGGAAACGATTTTAGAAGATTAGAGGAGGATTTTAGACTTAGAAGCCTGGAAGCGAGTAAAGAGTAATGCAGAAATGGCATATGGTGTGGTGACAATGTTCCAGCTCCATTGAGGTCTATTTGGGCCTTAATGCATGCAGCTCTCCATATGATTTCTCACAATGCTGTCATAACATCAGCTGCTGAACTAGTGGCTAATATGGGGGAAGTAAGGAATACTTATAATCTTCAAGAGGTGGCAAAACCTCGAAGTGGACCACAGGTAACAGTTCAATCTATATCTGAGCAATCTCCTGTCAGATCTGTTACAAAAAATTTAAACATTCTTCGGCGTCTGTATATGATCCTTCAGAGAATGACGCTAATTTAGGCAGTTCAGCAGCACAGTGGGAGCTCTACATAGGTTATTGAGTCCTGCAGGTCCCATCAGGAAGTAGAAAGTGACAAACAATAGATTTCCTCCTCAGGGCCCCTTGACATTTCTTATTGTAATTCATATGATTCTGTTTCCCTCACTTGTTTTCTTGCTCTTCCTGTCATTCAACCCTGTCCAATGGGAGGTGTAGCTCAGCCCCCTCATGATGTATATTGACCTGATTCACTTAAATTAGGAAAGTTGTAATACGGGGCTCATAGATGGCTCTGTTCCAGTGAAGTGAGTTTCCATATCATCTTTTCTTTACAACCAGTCACTAGCAGGGGAGCTGCCGCATCACTTTGAGTTTTATTTCTTAGGTCCCTTACATTTACTACTAACAGACAAATAGCCTCGCCATTCATCTAAATGACCATATTTACCGACCTTGAGGCATCACATATAACTCATTTTCCTTAAGAGAGAATAGAAAATTCTTACTAGAGTCACGATATTTTAAGTTGGCTTTGGGAACTTATTGAACACCCCCAAGACTGAGATGGGGACCCCGTGACTCAGAGTCTGCCAGACTCAACTTTTGCATAAGTCTGTTAAAAATCCTCCACTAGTTAGTGCTTTGTGTTTTATGTACTGACTGAAACAGGTCAGTGAGTGTTGGGTAGGTGATGTGGTGACTTGGACACAAGTATACACCCTTAACTGGAAAAAGTTCAAGAGTTCATCCCTTCTTTTGGTCACTGGAGGGTCAGGTTTTGTCTCTGTGGGCACTGTCATTAAACTTGTCTCATGGTTTTGTTGTTTCTTACTGTCTATTTGGGGGCGGTAGATTTTCTCTAACTCTTTCCATTATCAAGCAAGTCTTCTGTGTTCCTTGAAGGCATTGTCAGTTGGTCTCAGCAGGGTGTCTTCTGGAGGATAGAAATATCCAGAGGGGAGGATCACCATGAGATGTTTCAGGGCACAGTGTTCTTTCTGTCACTCTGGGAGTCAACTTGTCAATGCCTGTCTTGCATTCCGTAGAAGATATTTTTGTGAATTATTTAGAAATACACTTAGAAACCTAATGACCTGGTGCAGCTCAAAAATAATATTTTCTATAGTAGAAACTGAGTTTCATTTTTTCCTATTGGAAATGACACTACAGCATTGTTTGTCAGATCAATTATATTGAATATCTGATATCAGTGTACTAAGTAGTGTCCAAGTAGAGGCACAGCTTTATTAATTCCCTATGAATTTTTATGAATTTCCTTGCTTCCCACCAGATATCCTTTCTTTTTCATCTGACCTGTCAATGCTTTCATATTGCCTTGCTTCTATCTCCAACCCAAGTCTCCCTTGCTCTCATCTTTCCTTCCTTTCTGCAACCATTCCTTCCTGCTACCTTTTCTTCCTTCCTTATCTCCCTTCATCTCTCTCCTTCCCCAGGCTTACCTTCAGATCCTCTTCCTCCATACTTCCTCCATTAACTCTGTCCCAGCCACTGTCCATAGAAACCACAATCCACCTCTCCCTGCCTCCTTCCCTGCCTACATTCCTTCCCTCATTGCTACCTTCCCTCCTGTCTTCCTTGGCTTCAGCACCCCGCTCTTTTCTTTCTATCATTCCTTCCTTCCCTCTCTTTCTTACCTTCCATAACTTTCCTTCCTATTTTTACCTTACTTAGCTCTTGATTTATGGTACATTACCTTTTATCTTTTGTTTCTCCTTTTTTCTTCACCATTATGAACACTGTGGCAACTTGCTACTACTAATCTGTTGTGGAGCACTCTTTTCCCATGTCGCAAAAAGGACATACTCATGTCTAAGATATACTTTGGTCATTGTGCACATCCTGTTTTATATAGGTTACCCACCACAACCAGGATAAGGACAACTTGATCATCATTGTGCTAGACATGCATATGTGTAGAGGCCAGCTTTATGAACACTGGAGCTAGAAGTAAACAAGGTACCTAGAAGGGACTGGATAGAAATAGGGAAATTGCCAGTCGTTCACCCATGACTTGCCTAAGTTTCGTAGCCTTTGGAATACCCCAAGGTCACATTAAGATTGAAGCACATGTTTGTTTGTTGATCTCTTTCACTAAGGTACAAGTACTGGAGGAATTGGCTCATTTGTGGCCCCAGCTTGTGAGTCATTTGCATTTGAAAATAACCTATTATATGTGCATTAGACCTATATTTCAACCAGCGGTCAATGGGCAATATTGCTAACCTCTTAGATAAATGGATGGAAATGCCTTGAGAAGATTGGGTTTTTACAGCCCAAGAGGTAGTCTCAACATATTGATGTCTGAAAATATGAGAAGAAGCCATCCCCGGGCCATTCCCATTTCATGTTTTGAACCCCAAAATTGTCGGAAGACCAAAAACTCCTTTCTCCCCTTGTGTTTGTAGTTGCTGAGTCACCGACAAAAATTAAAGGAACCAGCATAAGCTGCCAGGATAGAGACAACACTAGCCGGCACTGAAGCCATGATTTTATTTCTCCATTAGTGTCCTGATCTATCACTCCTGGAATAATACATAAGCCCCTCAGTGCAGAGCAGCTGTAACCTAACAATTAGCCAACAGATTCCCTAGGAAGAGGGCCAAGAACTCCTGGATGGAGGGCCTGAAATCCCATTTCCGAAGTCAGTACTGTGCAGGTAGAAGAACAGAGATCCAGTCCTGAACTTCCTCAGAGGAAGTTGCTCAGAGGAGACTTGAACCTGATTTTTGCTGCAGGTTGTTGGGGGATAGGCTTGAGGTTGGGGGCAGGATGGAGCCGCCCGAAAATTTTTTTGTGGGGCCAGGTGCTGGCTCCTCTGCCAGTTTACTGAAATCTGGTGGCCACAGTCATTCAAAGTAGATCTGAAATTTGTAACACAATGCTTCCCGTTTTTACAATGGGGACAAATTTCACTCATAGTTCTTCTCCTTTTCTGATTAGGTCAGTGAGCCATTAAGTGGTCCATTTGTCTTCAGGAAAAACAGATGCCGGGAATCCCAGCAGTACATAGATGTCCCTGTCGCCTTCTCCCCATACAGTGCATGTGTAAGAACTCTGTCACAGTCAGCCCTTGGAGCCCTGCAGCCAGCGTGAGGCCCTGAACATAGGATGGCCCAATGTCTGCACAAAGTCGAATATAGTCATTTATTCCTCCTTTTTTCTTAGAAGGCCTGACGGCTGCTTGGCAATTTGGGCATAAAGTTTTAGTAGCCCAGGTTTCAAGAATGACTTCAGTGTGCTGGGAATATGGCCTATTGGCAAGTGTGCTTGCCTCATATACATGAAGCCCTGGGTTCTATTCTCCAGCACCACATATATAGAAAATGGCCAGAAGTGGCGCTGTGGCTCAAGTAGCAGAGTGCTAGCTTAGAGCAAAAAGAAGCCAGGGACAGTGCTCAGGCCCTAAGTTGAAGACCCAGGATTGGCCAATGAATAAATAAATAGATAAGAATGACTTGAGTAAACGGCACTGTAGGGCCATATTGAACACAAGCATTCTTTAGATCTCTTATTGGTTGAAATGGCAAAGCCTGATGAACCCTTTTGTTATCTTCATCCTGCCTGTCAGGGAATAAATGAAAACCAGGAATGTCCTCCCTTCTTGAGCAGCCTGAGCCAAGGAAGTGTGCCACGCTTACGGCTAGGAGGGCCAGGAGCCTTTACCAGCACACGCTGAGATGCTACTAGCTGTGAGACTCTATCAGGCGGAGGTTGTGGTGGGAAAGGATCAAAGACCGCCAGGATTCTGGGCAGAGCCCACAAGTCTCTCCCTTTACAGGAGATTGCTGTTTTGGATGATATTGTGATTCCAAAATTTTCTCCACATGGGTCAATCTGTCTTTACTAGGCTCATTACATAATTTTTTCTCAGTGTCTGAGCCATCTTAGTCTTCCTTTTATCTAGCCCAGTGGGTTGAGATGTTTTTTAATTTTCTCAGCTCTTCCCATACAGCTGCATAAGCTTGGGGGTTGGGTGATGCTCATCAAGTCCCTGTTCAGTTTCTCTGATCGACTGTTTGAACCTAATCCGTTCATGTCTACAATGGCATTATTTGTAACGGATTGAGATTACGACCATAACCTACTTCATGCCACACTACTTCCTCTTTTGTTCTTGTTTATTTTATTTTTTCCGTTATTGTCAGAGTGATGGACCGAAGGATTAGAGGTTCATAAGTGAGTCAGTAAGTATATATCTCGTTCATCATTTTCCTCCTCCAACACCCCCTTTCCAACTCCTTTGTCTCTTTCCCCCTGAGAAATTGTAGAATTGGTTTACACAAATGTTTGTGTAAATTTTGCTTTTGGAGGCATTTGTACTTTTAACCTTTTGCCCTTGATTTCTGCATAACCTGTCCCTTTACTAGTGTTTATACAAGAATCAAATTATTTACTCTTTTCTTTCACTAATTTGTGGGGCAACTGTATATACAAGTTTGTCTGACCAAGATGAATTTAGCCAAGCTAATATTTATTGAATGGTTCCAGTAATATAATGAATTATGTACTTCCCAACCACAACACTGCAAGGGGATCACCAGTACCCAAGGTGTGTACAATTATGTTTGGAGACTGTGTAAACGAATCAAGGAACCCTTCCCTTGAGATTTCCTTTTTCATTTTAGCTCAATATTTTTCAACCATGAACTATCTATTATGATCTCTAAATTGTTTTCCTAAAATCAACATCTTTTCCCACTGCACATATAGGTCCCCTTGTAAAGGAAGGAGAGATTCAGGACTCCTCTGTACCTAGGGATGATTTTAAGTATGGTGTCTTCATAGCTCTCAAGTGGTTGTTGAGAAAGAAATTGTTAGGAGCCCAAACTAAATGTCTACAACAGAACACAGTCATCTCCTTTGAAGTATCCATTTAGTAGTGCTTTCATTCCAACATCATTGGATCAAACAAAACCAGTGCCTAGTCATACTGTTACTTAGATTTTACTTTGCAATACTCAAGATGGAGTGAACGAGAGGGTTATTATGTCATCCCCATCAAACCAGTTCACTATAGGAAAAATTAACACCAGAAATCATAATGGAGTTTTCCTTTAGACAGAAAAGAGGAGATACAGCTTCTCCCCCCATTTGTACATGTCAACCACATATGGTTCCATCCTTGATAATGGACTCTAAGAGTATCACTGGCTGCAATTGTACTATTGCAAAATGACGCAAATGGGGAGGGCTGGAGGGAAAAGCAGAGGACATGAAATGTGTCACAGTTGGCATTTCCTTATCCCAACATTGGTGTAAACGCTATTGGGTGTCCATTACCCACCATACAAGACAAAGAAATAGAGTTCCATGTAAATTTTAATTGATGTGCCTGTCTTGTGGTTCCCTGCACTGGTCGAGAATATTTTACACACCACTATTGGAAGAAAAAATATGTGACTTTTTTGTAACTTGGTGCACATTGAATTTTACAATATATAAAGTCACTTTGTGTTGTATTTCTTCTGTCCCTGACTTTTAGTAGTCACAGACATATTTCCTAGCGTTTCATGTAAATGACCAACTTTACCGACCTTGAGATATTCCATATAAATCATTTCCCTTAGAAGAGGAGAGAAAAATCTTACTAGAGTCACTTTATTTTAGGCTGGCTTTGGGAATTTAGGGAACTCCCTCCAAGACTGTGATGGGGACCCCGTGACCCAGAGATTTCCCAGCGTCAACTTTTGCATAAGTCTTTTGACAAATCCTCTAGTGGTGTTTGGTTTGTGTTTCATGCACTGACCTAAAATGGTCAGTGAGTGCTGGGTTGGTGACATGGTGACTTGGACACAAGTTTACACCCCTGCTTGAAAAAAGAGGCAAGATGTCATCCCTTCTTTTGGGACCTCGTGGGTCAGGTTTTGTCTCGGTAGGCATTCTGTCATTACACTTGTCTCTTGGTTTTGTTGTTTCCTACTGTCTATTTCAGGGACTTAGATTGTCTCTAACTCTTCCTAATATCAACAGGTCATCTGTGTTCCTTGAAGGCACTGCCAGATGGCCTCATCAGGGTGTCATCTGGAGCATAGAGATATCCAGAGTGGAACATCCTTAGGAGATGATACAGGGCACAGTGTTCTTTCTGTCACTCTGGCAGTCAACTTGTCAATGCCAGTCTTGCATTCCGTAGAAGAATATTGTTGAGCCTTACTTAGAAATTCACTTAGAAATCTCATGACCCTGTGCAGCGGATGAATAACATTTTCTATAGTACAAACTGAGTTTCATTTTTACCTATTTGAACTGACACTACAGATTTTTATGTCAAGCAAACGATACTGAATATTTGATATCAATGTACTAAGTAGTGTCCAAGTAAAAACACAGATTTATAAATATAAAATGTATTTTTATGATTTTCCTTGCTTCCCATGAAGTACCAATTCCTTTTCATCTTCCCTCTCACTGCTTTCATGGTTCCTTACTCCTATGTCCCACCCAGTCTCCCTTGTTCTCATCCTTCCTTTCTGCTTTCATTCCTTCCTGATTTCTTTTCTTCCCTCCTTATCTCTGTTTGTCACTCTCTCCTTCCCCAGGATTCCTTTTGGATCCTTCTTTCTCCATACTTCCACCTATAACTCCATCCCTCACACTGTTGATACAAACCACAATCCATCTGTCCCTGCCTCCTTGCCTGCCTGCATTCCTTCCCTCCTTGCTACCTTCTCTCCTGTCTTCTTTCCTGAATTCTTGTCTTCCTGTGCTTCATCACTCCATCCCTTTTCTTTATATCATTCATTGCTTCCCTCTCCTTTCTCTAGTTCCACAACTTTCCTTCTTACTTGGTACCTTCCTTAGCTCCGGATTTTTGGTATATTACCTCTTATCTTTTTTTAAATCTTTTTTTCATCATCATTGGGAACACTGTGGCTACTTGCTACTACGATTCTGTTGTAGAGTATGCTGTTGCCATGTGGCAAAAAGGACATACTCATGTCTAATATGCTTTGGTCATTATGCACTTCCTGTTTAATATTGGTAACCCAAGACGACCAGGATGAGGACAAATTGATCATCATTGTGCAACACATGCATGCATGTAGATGCCAGTTATATGAATAGTGGATCTGGAAGTAAACAAGGCTCTTGAGGGGAATGGATAGAAATGGGAAAATGGCCAATTGTTCACCCATGTTTGCCTAAGTTTCATATATCCTTTGGAACACGTCTTGGTCAGTTTCAAATTGAAGCACATGTTTGTTTGTTGATCTCTTTCACTAAGGTAGGTGTGACTGGAGTAACTAGCTCATTTGTCGCCCCGGGTAGTGAGTCATTTCCATTTGAATATAACCCATTATTTATGCTATAGTTTAATTTGAACTAATGGTCAATTGGCAATGATGCTAACCTCTTAGATAAATGCATGGAAATGCCTTAAGAAGTTTGGGTTTTTACAGCCCAAGTGGTAGTCTCAACATATTGATGTCTGAAAACATGAGATGAAGCGCATCCCACTGTTGAAATAAAGCAACATTTTAGTTTTATTTGCTATTGGCCTATAAGAAACAATACAGTTGAATGACCCTTCATTGCTTGAATAAAGCTGGGCAGAGTCTTTATTCATTATAACAATACACATCGAAATTAATTTTCCTCCCAACTCTGGCACTGGCTTGGGATATTACTCTCTTTCTGTTCCTTGTAAACTGGTGCTATTATATGATGATATTTTGAAAATGCTGCGGCAGATATTTCGCGTGTGGTGGCATCGGAGCACCGTTGATTGGATGCTGTCACTAGCATGCTTGAATGTGGCAATTCGTAGGCCATAAAATAAGAATATCCAATTGGAATAGCTGAAGTTGGCATCATCTCTCTGAAATTATCGTTTGATAATCGATGTGATTTTTGATATTGAGAATTATAACTTTTATCAAAATTCAAAAAGCAGTCATGTGCCTGGAGGTAGCTGTTGTTTGACAGCACATGAAGTGTGGTCAAATGACTAGACATGGCTCCCTGATCCATAAACTTTTTGTGTGAATGTCTGACAGAAGAATCTCTGACAGGATTGTCATTTTTGAGTAAAGGTGCTGCAGTTGACAGCATGTGCGTGCCAGATGGCTGGGGTCTATGAGACAGCAGTGAACTTCGTGATGTTGAAAGGATTCCTTCAGTACTAGTGTCAGAGACTAAATCTGTTTTGGGATTACTGGCATTACCCTCATGTCCCAGGTGCAGTTGTTCATCCAGCTGCACAGGCAATGATTCACTTGTTACAGAAAACTTTTTAATCCTGACTTTTCGTCTTATTCTTGCTAACAGTTCAGGACATCCTTGTTTGAAATTTGGATTCTGGTAGCACAGAAACTAAAACAAAAGGAGAAAGTTACTTGGAGACATTTGAAGCAGAGAGACTCAGAGCCAAACCTAGCCAAAGGAGATGAATTACCATTTACTCTCAATGGCAAAGGAGTCAATTGACGCATAAATACTTTAACTATATGCAGGGCTTAGTAGAAGAGAAACAGATAAATACAACAATGTTCTGAACCAATTGGATCTGCGACGTTGAACACAGAGAATCTGTTATGTGGTTTTGTACACAGTCCAAAGGTGTAATTCTAATTGGCTAGCGATATTTTTGTAAATTCTAATGGTGAAGTCAAAATTTGTCCTTTACGAAGTGAACCTTTCTTTCCGTTACATTTTGTTTGGCCAGTCCTGTGCCTGGGACTCAGGGTCTAAGCACCGTCCCTGTCTTCTTCCCGCTCAAGGCTAGCACTCTGCCACCTGAGCCACAGCGACCCTTCTAGCCGTTTTCCACATATATGTGGTGCTGGGGAATTGAACTGAGAGCTTCTTGTATAGGAGGCAAGCCCTCTTTTCATAGGCCATATTCCCAGCCCTTTCCGTTACATTTGAAAGTAATTTGAGCTTTGGTATTTCTCTAGTTCACTGATAGAAGAAACAGGTGTACCAAGAGAGGTATGCATAGCTATGTAAGGGGAAAAAAAATTGAAATTACCTTCCTTAAAGACGAGCCTTCCTCTTCCTCAGTCAAGAAGTCAAGCAGAGAAGCAGAACGATCAAATTGGTGATGAAGTTTACTGAACCCGTACAGATTCAGCTGTCGAATTACACTTTTCATGCTGTTCGTTTCAAATATCTTGAAAGGATATTTTTCGTCCCAAAATTTCTTCTTTAAATAGATCTTCATTAATCACAACAGAAGTTCCCTCCTCACCCCACCAAATTGACTTGAATTTGTCACTTTCTACTATTGTCCAAAGCTTTCTGGGAAAAGTCAGCGAAAGAAAATCAGGGTCTGGATCCGATTCCAAGTCACAATCCTGGGATGGTAGTCCTTGGACCCAAGATGCCTTACACAAAGCTTGAAAAGCCAATTCCTCAACCACAGACCTTAATGCCGCCTCCTCTGCGAGTGAGGGTTCCCACCAGGAGGGTAGTTTGGAGGTCTCTGAACCTGTACAGCTCTGTTGGAACGTATTAGGCACATTTGAAAAATGTTCCTTCATGTCAGTTTCCTGCATGTTCAAGTCCTCATCCCATCTGCAGAGTAGGGTACACTGCAGCTTAAGGAGTCCTAGAGGGTAGCTATGTCTGCTCAAGTAGGTCTAGCACACAGCTAGACCATAATGAGCATTCTGTGACATCACAAAAACGTCTTTGGTCTCCTACCATGTGCTAGGTAACCAGTCAGAAGCTTTCCTAGAAACTCTGATGCTAATCCTTTTATCCTAAATTGGAGACTGAATTTTCCTCTGTGGATAATGTGTGTACCTATGAGTCCAATAGAATCCTGCACATTGACATGGGAATCAATCAGCTGGTCAGACTCTGCTACGCCTAAAAGTTATTTTTTGGCATTCACTGCCTCTTGCCTTTCTAGCTTAATGTCCAGAGCCGAGGGCTGCGTACTTGCACTTCCCAAATGTGATGGAAGTTGATGACAGATCTGTTATATTAACATGAGTCTTCCAACAATGAGCATGTTAGTCAGTGTTTCATAATGACAGGGACAATGTACAAGTCCTGTCTGAAAACATGATTATGAAAATATTCCTGAAAATTCAGTTGCTGACATTATTAGGGTTGGCAATTTTCACTGTATGGGATGATCTCACAGAAAGAGCTAAAGCTGGCACAAGGAATTCCTGTGACACTATATCTGCAGGAAGGGAAGCTACAGATAAAAGCACAATACTTTGATGTTGTCATCTCACAAGTGGATGCGAGTATAAAATGGATAAACTGTAGATATCCTACAATGCTGCAACTCATCTTCTGTGAAATTATCTGCCATTTTTTTCTATTTCAATTAACTTAGAGAGGTGAAGAAATAAAATTGTTTCAGATGGAAACCTGTGAGATAATGTGCATGATTTCATTTTCATTTCTCATCTATTTACTAATGGACTCTTCAATACTGCATACAGAATAATGAGCCCCAAGCCTTGAGGTAAAAAGCAGTGCAAGTGTAAACATAGGGAAGCTACTTGACAGCCATGAGTGAATGTGGGGGTGTTTAGTCTCCCAAGCTCTCGTGTACTGCGGAGAGTTGGGAAAAAACGCCCCTCCCTGATGAGCCAAGAAGAGAAAAAGAGGGCAGACAGACTTCTATCCCAGCCCCACTTTCCTCAGCGGACAAACAGACAGTCTGGGAACCAAGTCAATGCTAAGACTCATTTAATGGTAGAAAGAGCTGCACTTTTAAACGGGTGGGAGGGCGGCGGAAGGGGAGGAGTAGAATCGCCTATTAATGATACAAAGCACCTGGGGCGGGAGTGCCCCACAAGTAATGATTTGCAGGTCCTTTACCTAAAAGCTCACCTACACACAACCACAAACAAGTAGAAATACACAGACATTCACACCCCTAGATCAACAAGATCTCCCAAATCCACATGCATAGATAGTGGATCTATGACATCCCATTGAACAGAGGGAGACTTAGCCTCAGCAAGGATTTCTGACACCCTTTCCTGGAACTCCTGGGGTCCAGTTGAGGAAAACTCACCTACACACAACCACAAACAAGCAGAAATACACACACATTCACTCCGCTAGTTCAACAAGATCTCCCAAATCCAAAAGCATAGACAGTGGAACTATGACATCCCATTGAACAGAGGGAGACTTAGCCTCAGCAAGGATTTCTGACACCCTCTTCTGGAACTCCTGGGGTCTCCTACCATGTGCTAGGTCACCAGTCAGAAGCTTTCTTAGAAACTCTGATGCTAATCCTTTTATCCTAAATTGGAGACTGAATTTTCCTCTGTGGATAATGTGTGTACCTATGAGTCTTTACCGACCTTGAGATATCACATATAACTCATTTTCCTTCAATGAGAAAAGAAAATTCTTACTAGAGTTACTTTATTTTAGTATGGCTTTGGGAATTTATCGAACACCCCCAAGACGGCGATGGGGATCCTGTGACCCATAGTCTTCCAGAGTCAACTTTTGCATAAGTCCTTTCTAAAATCCTCTAGTAGTTAGTGCTTTGTGTTTCATGTACTGACTGAAACAGGTCAGTGTGTGTTGGGTAGGTGATGTGGTGACTTGGACACAAGTATGCACCCATAACTGAAAAACGAGCAAGAGTTCATCCCTCCTTTTGGTTGCATGTGGGTCAGGTTTTGTCTCTGTGGACATTCTGTCATTAAACTTCTCTCGTGGTTTTGTTGTTTCTTACTGTCTATTTGGGGGCTGTAGATTTTCTCTAACTCTTTCCAATATCAAGCAAGTCTTCTGTGTTCCTTGAAGGCACTGCCAGTTGGTCTCAGTAGGGTGTCATCTGGAGGATAGAAATATCCAGAGGGGAGGATCCCCTTGAGATGTTTCAGGGTACAGTGATCATTCTGTCACTCTGAGGGTCAACTTGTCAATGCCTGTCTTGCATTCCGTAGAAGATACTTTGTCAATTACTTAGAAATTGACTTAGAAATCTTATGACCTGGTGCAGTGGATGAATAATATTTTCTATAGTACAAACTGAGTTTCATTTTTTTCCCTATTTGAAATGACACTACAGCATTGTTTGTCAGATCAATGATATTGAATATCTGATATCAGTGTACTAATTAGTGTCCAAATAGAAGCACATTTTTATAAATGTACTATGTATTTTTATGAATTTCCTTGCTTCCCACCAATATCCTCTCTTTTTCATCTGACCTCTCAATTCTTTCATATATCCTTACTTCTACCTCCAACGTAGGCTCCCTTGCTCTCATCTTTCCTTCCTTTCTGCTATCATTCCTTCCTGCTACCTTTTCATCCTTCCTTATCTCCCTTCATCACTCTCCTTCTGCAGGATTACGTTCAAATCCTCTTCCTCCATATTTCCACCATTAACTCGGAATCACCCACTGTCGATACAAACCACAATCCATTTCTCCCTGTCTCCTTACCTGTCTGCATACCTTCCCTCCTTGTACCTTCCCTACTGTTTTCCTTGGCTTCAACACCCCGTCCCTTTTTTGTATATCATTCATTCCTTGCCTCTCTTTCTTACTTTCTATAACTTTCCTTCTTATTTTTACCTTACTTACCTCTTGATTTATGGTACTTTACCTTTTATCTTATTTTTATCCTTTTTTTTCTCATCATAATGAACACTGTGGCTACTTGCTACTACTATTCTGTTGTGTGACACGCTTTTGCCATTTGGCAAAATGGACATACTTATGTCTAAGATATATTTTGTTCATTTTGCACTTCCTGATTAAAATAGGTTACCCACCACAACCAGGATGAGGACAACTTGATCACCATTATGGTAGACATGCATGTGTGTAGAGGCCAGCTATATGAAGCTAGAAGTAACTAAGGAACCTAGAAGGGAATGGATGGAAATAGGAAAATTGCCAATCGTTCACCCATTTCTTGCCAAAGTTTCATATCGTTTGGAATACTCCAAGGGCACTTTGAGATTTAAGCACGTTTGTATTTTGATCTCTTTTTATTAGGTACCAGTACTGGAGGAATTGGCTCATTTGTTGCCCCAGCTAATGTGTCATTTGCATTTGAATATAACCTATTATATATTCCATAGACCTATAATTCAACCAGCGGTCAATGGGCAATGTTGCTAACCACTTAGATAAATGGATGGAAATGACATGAGAAGATTGGGTTTTTACAGCCCAAGAGGTAGTCTCTACATATTGATGTCTGGAAATATGACAAGAAGCCATTCCCGGGCCTTTCCCATTTTATGATTTGAACCCAAAAAATGTCAGAAGACCAAAAACTACTTTCTCCCCTAGAGTTTGTGTTAGCTGAGGCACCGACAAAAATGAAAGGAACCAGAGTGAGCTGCCGGGATAGAGATAAAACTAGCAGGCACTGAAGCCGTGATTTTTATTTCTCCATTAGAATCCTGATCTATCACTCCTGGAAGAATACATATGCCCCTCAGTGCAGAGCTGCTGCGACCATACAATAAGCCAACCGATTCCCTTGGAAGGGGGCTAAGAACTCACGTAGGAAGGGCCTGAAATCCCATTTCTGAAGTCAGTGCTGTGCAGGTAAAGGAACCGAGATCCAGTCCTGCAATTCCTATTGTTGCTCAGAGGAGACTTGAAACTGATTGTTGCTGCAGGTGGTTTGGGGATAGGCTTGAGTTCAGGGGAAGCAAGGAGCCGCCCCAAATTTTTTCTGTGGGGCGAGGAGATGGCTCCTCTGCCAGTTTATTGAAATCTGGCGACCAGAGTCATTCAAAGTAGCTCAGCAATTTGTAACACAATGCTTCCCATTTTTACAACAGGGACAAATTTCAGTAATAGCTCTCCTTTTCTGATTAGGTCAGTGAGCCATTAAGTCGTCCATTTGTCTGCAGGACAAACAGATGCTGGGAATCCCAGCAGTACATAGATGTCCCTGTCGCCTTCTCCCCATACAGGACTCTGTGACCGAACTCTGTCACAGTCTGCCCTTGGAGCATTGCAGCCAGCGTGAGGCCCTGCACAAGGGATGGCCCCATGTCTGCACAAAGCCGAATATAGTCATTTATTCCTCCTTTTTTCTTAGAAGGCCTGATAGCTGCTTGGTAATTTGGGCATAAAGTTTTAGTAGCCAAGGTTTCAAGAATGACTTGAGTATGCCGGGAATATGGCCTAGTGGCAAGAGTGCTTGCCTCATATATATGAAGCCCTGCGTTCTATACCACAGCACCACATATATAGAAAATGGCCAGAAGTGGCGCTGTGGCTCAAGTAGCAGAGTGCTAGCCTAGAGCAAAAAGAAGCCAGGGACAGTGCTCAGGCCCTGAGTTGAAGACCCAGGATTGGCCAATGAATAAATAAATAAATAAATAAGAATAACTTGAGTGAACGTCACTGTAGGGCCATATTGAACACGAGAATACTTTAGATCTCTTATTTGTTTAAATGTCAAAGCCTGATGAACACTTTTGTTACCTTCATCCTCCCATTTGATCTCTTGTTTAGATCTCTTATTTGTTTAAATGTCAAAGCCTGATGAACTCTTTTGTTACCTTCATCCTGCCTATCAGGGAATAAAGGAAAACCAGAAATGTCCTCCCTTCTTGAGCCTGAGCCAAGGAAGTGTGCCACGCTTACGGGTAGGGGGACCAGGCACCTTTAACAGCACAGGCTGAGATGGTAGTAGCTGTGAGACCCTATCAGGCATAAGTTGGGGTGGGAAAGCATCAAAGTCCGCCAGGATTCTGGGCAGGGCCCACAATTCTCTACCTTTACAGGAGTTTACTGATTTGGATGATGTTGTGAAAATAGGGCTATAATTGATACCAAAATTTTCTCCACATGGGTCAATCTGCCTTTAGTAGGTTCATTACATAACTTTTCATCAGTGTCTCAGCCATCTGAGTCTTCCTTAATATCTATCCCAATGGGTTGAGATCTTTTTTAATTTTCTCAACTCTTCCCAAACAGCTGCATAAGCTTGTGGGTTGGGTGATGCTCATCAAGTCCCTGTACAGTTTCTCTGTTCGACTGAATCTAATCCGGTCAAAGCATTAATTCTAACGGAGTCAGATTAGGACCATAACCTACTTCATGCCAAACTACTTCCTCTTTTTTGTTCATTTTATTTTTTCCTTTATTGTCAGAGTTATGTACCGAAGGATTAGAAGTTCATATGGAAGTCAGTAATATATTTCTAGTTCATCATGTTACCTCCTCCGTCACCCCCCACTTCCAACTCCCTTGTCTCGTGCCCCATATAAGTTGTAGTATTGGTTTACACAAATGTTTTTGTAAATTTTGCTTTTGCAGATATTTGCATTTTTATGCATTGGCCCATGATTTTAGCATAAACTGTCTCTTTACTAGTATTTATACAGGAATCAAATTATTGACTTTTTTCTTCCACTAGTTTGTGGGGCAACTGTGTATACAATCTTGTCTGACCAAGAGGAATTTGGCCAAGCTAATATTCATTGAATGGATCCAGTAATATAATGTATTATGTACGTCCCAACATTAACACTGCAAGGCGATCACCAGTACCAAGGTGTGTACAATTATGTTTGGAGACTAAACCAATCAAGGAACCCTTCCCTTGAGACTTCCTTTTTCATTTTAGCTCCATGTTTTTCAACCATGAACTCTTATGATCTCCAAATTGATTTCCTGAATCAACAACTTTTCCCACTGCACATATAGGTCCCCTTGTAAAGGAAGAAGAGATTCAGCCTCTTCTGTACCTTGGGATGATTTTAAATATGGTGTCTTCATAGCTCGCAAGCGGTTGTTGAGAAAGATGTTTGTAGGAGCCCAAACTAAATGTCTACAACAGAAGACTATCTTCTCCTTTGAAGTATCCATTCAGTATGCGTAAATTCCAACATAATTGGATCAAACAAAACCCGTGCCTAGTCATACTGTTACATAGATTTTACATTGCAATACTCAAGATGGAGTGAATGAGAGGGTTCTTAAGTCATCCCCATCAAACCAGTTCACTTCAGGAAGAATTAACAACAGAAATCATAATGGAGTTTTGCTTTTAAACATAAAATAGGAGATACAGCTTCTCAGCCCATTTGTACATATAAACCACATATGGTTCCATCTTTGATAATGTACTCTAAGAGTATCACTTGCTGCAATTATATGATTGCAAAATGAAACAAATTGGGAGGTCTGGAGGGAAAAGCAGATGACATTAAATGAGTCACAGTTGGCATTTATTTATCCCAACATTGGTGTAAACACTATTGGGTGTCCATTACCCACCATACAAGACAAAGAAATAGAGTTCCATATAATATTTTTTTCAAAAATTTTTTGTCAAACTGATGTACAGAAAGGTTACAGTTTCATATGTTAGGCACTGGATACATTTCTTGTACAGTTTGTTACCTTGTCCCTCATTCCCCCCTCTCTCTTCCCCCTTTCCCTTCCCCCCCGTAGGTGTTCAGTTCACTTACACCAAACAGTTTTGCAAGTATTGCTTTTGTAGTTGTTTGTCTTTTTTTTACCCTGTGTCTCTCAAATTTGGTATTCCCATTCAATTTCCTACTTCCAATACCAGTATACACGGTTTCCAATATACTCAGATAAGATTACAGAGATAGTGTATGTACAACCACAGGAAGGTGATACAAGAACATCATCAATAATAGAAGCTACAGATACACATAGGACGTTGAAAGTAGTTACAACTGTTTCCATAACATACAGTTCATTTCACTTAGCATCATCTTATGTGTTCATAAGGGTATAGCTATTGGGCCTTGTGATGCTCTGCTATGACTTGCCTAAACCTGTACTAATTATTCCCAATAAGGGAGACCATAGAGTCCAAGTTTCTTTGGGTCTGGCTCACTTCACTTAGTATAATTTTTTCCAAGTCCTTCCATTTCCTTACAAATGAGACAATGTCATTCCTTCTGATAGAGGCATAAAATTCCATTGTGTATGTGTACCACATTTTCCTGATCCATTCGTCGACTGAGGGACATCTGGGCTGGTTCCAGATTGTCGCTATGACAAATTGTGCTGCAATGAACATTACTGTGATTTTGTTTGTGGTCTTTGGGATAGATACCCAAAAGTGGGGCTGCTGGGTCATAGGGGAGTTCTATTTTTAGCCTTCTGAGGAATCTCCATACTGCTTGCCAGAGTGGCTGAGCCATTTTACATTCCCACCAACAATGAAGTAGGGTTCCCTTTTGGCCACATCCCCTCCAACAATTGTTATGACTAGTTATCGTGATATATGACATTCTTACTGGGGTGAGATGGAATCTCAATGTTGTTTTGATTTGCATTTCTTTTATGGCCAGTGATGTAGAGCATTTTTTCATATGTCTCTTGGCCATTCTCATTTCCTCATCAGAGAAGTCTCTTTGTAAGTCTTTAGCCCACTTGATGAGGGGGCTATTGGTTCTTTGTTGTTTTGTTTTGGAAAAGGCAATTTTTTTAGTTCTGCATATATTTTAGAGATGAGGCCTTTGTCTGTTGAATGTCCGGTAAAGATCTTCTCCCAGTCTGTGGGCTTTCTGTTTATCTTGCGAGCTATGACCTTTGCCGTGCAGAAGCTCTGCAGTTTGCTGCAGTCCCATTTGTCCAACCTTCCTTTGATTTGTAGCCATTCTGGGTCTTTGATGTGCCTGTCTTGTGGTTCCCTGCACTGGTCGAGAATATTTCACAAACCCACTATTGGAATAAAAAATATGTGTGACTTTTTTGTAACTTGGTACACATTGAATTTTACAATATATAAAGTCACTTTGTGTTTTATTTCTTCTGTCCCTGACTTTTGGTAGTCACAGACATATTTTCTACAATTTCATGTAAATGACCAACTTTACCGAACTTGAGACATGCCATGTAAATCATTTCCCTTAAAAGAGAAGAGAAAATTCTTACTAGAGTCACTTTATTTTAGGCTGGCTTTGGGAATTTAGTGAACAACCCCCAAGACTGTGATGGGGACCCCGTGACCCAGAGTTTTCCCCGGGTCAACTTTTGCATAAGTCTTTTGACAAATCCTCTAGTGGTGTGTGGTTTGTGTTTCATGCACTGACCTACACAGATCAGTGAGTGCTGGGTAGGTGACATGGTGACTTGGATGCAAGTTTACACTCCTGCTTGAAAAAAGTGGCAAGATGTCATCCCTTCTTTTGGGACCTCGTGGGTCAGGTTTTGTCTCGGTAGGCATTCTGTCATTACACTTGTCTCTTGGTTTTGTAGTTTCTTACTGTCTATTTGACAGACTTTGGTTGTCTCTAACTCTTCCTAATATCAACAAGTCATCTGTGTTCCTTGAAGGCACTGCCACATGGCCTCATCAGGGAGTCATCTGGAGGATAGAAATATCCAGAGTGGAGCATCCCCATGAGATGTTTCAGGGAACAGTGTTCTTTCTGTCACTCTGGCAGTCTACTTGTCAATGCGAGTCTTGCATTCCATAGAAGAATAATGTTGAGCCTTCCTTAGAAGTTCACTTAGAAATCTCATGACCCTGTGCAGCGGATGAATAATATTTTCTATAGTACAAACTGTTTCATTTTTCCCTATTTGAAGTGACACTAAAGCTTTTTATGTCAAGTAAATAATACTGAATATCTGATATGAATGTACTAAGTAGTGTCCAATGAAAGCACAGCTTTATAAATGTACAATGTATTTTTATGAATTTCCTTGCTTCCCATGAAATATCGTTTGTTTTTCATCATACCGCTCACTGCTTTCACGGTTCCTTACTTCTATCTCCCACACAGTCTCCCTTGCTCTCATCCTTCCTTCCTTTCTGCTGTCATTCTTTCCTGATTACTTTTCTTCCTCCTTATCTCCATTTGTCTCTCTCTCCTTCCCCAGGATTCCATTCGGATCCTTCTTTCTCCATTCTTCTACCTTTAATTCAATCCCAAACACTGTGGATACAAACCACAATCCAGCTCTCCCTGCCTCCTTTCCTGCCTGCATTCCTTCCCTCCTTGCTACCTTCCCTCCAGTCTTCCTTCCTCTCTTCTTGTCTTCCTGTGCTTAATCACTCCATCCCTTTTCTTTATATCATTCATTGCTCTCCTCTCTTTTCTCTCCTTCCCCAACTTTCCTTCTTACTTGGTACCTTCCTTAGCTCCAGATTTATGGTATATTAACTCTTATCTTTTAAAATCTTTTTTTCATCATTATGAACACTGTGGCTACTTGCTACTACTATTCTGTTGTAGAGTACACTGTTGCCATGTTTGCCATTTTTCTTGTGTTCCTTCTGCACATTTGGATTGGGAATGCCATTCTACCAGCACCTGTGAGCACTGTTAAGACCCAAAGCAGCCCTTACCAAGCACTCTTGTGTAAATCTTACAAGTTCACAATTATATACAGATACCTTGTATACCTGTTTTTTTTTTTTTTTTTTTTTTTTTTTTTTTGGCCAGTCCTGGGGACTGGACTCAGGGCCTGAGCACTGTCCCTGGCTTCTTCCCGCTCAAGGCTAGCACTCTGCCACTTGAGCCACAGTGCCCCTTCTGGCCATTTTCTGTATATGTGGTGCTGGGAATCGAACCCAGGGCCTCATGTATATGAAGCAGGCACTCTTGTCACTAGGCCATATCCCCAGCCCCCTTGTATACCTGTTTATAAAATTAGATTTGGTGTTCCTAAAGATTACAATTTCAATATAACAACCGATCCTGGGCACTGTATTCAGTAGTTACTTATTTACTGTTACAACCCTATAAGCAATTCTTGTTCTTATATTAAGTTCTTTTAGGACTGCTATTCTCTATGAATCCCTTTGTTTCACTGTGATTAAGCAGGGATAACCTCTATCCAATAACCAGGAGTCAATTGAACCTGGAAGTCCAGGCAGTAAGTCAGGAGTGTAAGTTAGAGGTAGTAAAGAGAATAGAGTAAAACATATTGGGGGGGAGGGTGATTTTTTTTTTTTTTGGGCAGTCCTGGGCCTTGGACTCAGGGCCTGAGCACTGTCCCTGGCTTCTTCCCGCTCAAGGCTAGCACTCCGCCACTTGAGCCACAGCGCCGCTTCTGGCCGTTTTCTGTATATGTGGTGCTGGGGAATCGAACCTAGGGCCTCGTGTATCCGAGGCAGGCACTCTTGCCACTAGGCTATATCCCCAGCCCGGGAGGGTGATTTTTGTTTAGTTTCAGTGACGTGGAAATGTGAAGAGTAGAATCAGTAGAAAGAACAAGGGTAAAATGATAGACAATTGAGTGTTAGCAGAAAGAGTGGAGGTGGTATTCATAGGAAAGTAATTTTTAAAGAAATAGAATGCAAAGAGAGAAATGAAGTAAAAATACTGGAAGACAGATGCATAAAACAGAGAAAAATTATTTTAAAAAGAAAAAAGAAAAAGAACCAGAAAAACAAACAACCAAAATAATAGCACAAAAAACTTGATAAAACAAACAGGTAAAAATGAAAAGAAAAAATCAACGATGTTTCAGAAGTGAAAAAATTTAAAAAAAAACTTTTTTTTTAAAGTTTAAAAAATGTTTGAGAATAAAAAATAATGGAGTCTGGCTTGTTTGGGTAGTCCTTCCCCAGTCTCTGGTTTCCTTGAGTCTGGTCTGCAGTGTATTTTCCTGATTGGCTGGTTTGACTTGATTTCAGTTAAGAGAGGGTGGATCTGTTCTGACCCTTCTCCTTTGTTGGTGCAATCCTGGCTCTCTGTAGTTTACACAGCTTGCAGGTAGGCCTTGGGCGTCCTCTGTAGATGGGAACGTGAGCAGTTTGGGGAACTGTGGTTCCTCTGTCTGCTGTGGGCCTGGGGCCTTTAATGCCTGGCTTTGTATAGGCTGTGGACTCAGCAGGACAGGGCGCCTCTGACCTGGTTTACCCGGCTGAGCGTTGCTTGCCTTGGGAAGTTTCCTCCCTCCTGGGCAAGGCGGCCACCTGGTGGAGCTGGCTATGGAATTCAGCTCTCATTCAGGCTGGGAATTGGGCTTCCTCTGTGACGGGATCATTTATTTGTCTCAGGAACTATTTGTTCCCCCATCTGGTGCTTCCTTGCCACTGGTAGCTTCTTGCTGCTTTTGCTTTAAATTTAAAAATTCTGGCAGGCAGGGCAGGGCACCTCTGGCTAAGCCATGGCCCAAGACACACCTACCTCCTGGCAGGTGGCGTTCTCTTGGGCAGAGCTGGCTCTCACTGGTCAGACTCTCTTGCCCATTTCAAAGATGGCTACTTTGACCTCACTTTCCCCAGGCCTGCTTTAGATCCAATCTGGTGTGACCCTTTACCAGGGTCAAAAATGGCGCTTTTCTATGGCTTTAGGAAAAGGGATGCCTTCCAGAAGCTCCTCTGTGGGCACAAGTGAGAATATTTTTCCTGGGGTACTCATGCTTTCTCTGGGATTTCAGGTCATCTGTGCTCAGCCGCCATCTGGAGGATTTCTACCTGGTCTATGCTGTTTGCTTCAGCACTGTGGAGTGCCGGTCACTGTGCCAGGCACGGTGCTGGCGCCGGCACTGGCGCAGCAGCGGGATGCCACACGGACCTCAAATCTGTATTATTAGACGAGCAAAGTCAATTTTTCCTTCCTGGCCAGAATCCCTATAGTGTTAGAACTTACTCTGGCTTTCTTTCTAGGAGTAAAAGTTTCTATGGGCTGAGAAAAATGTGATGTCGGAGGGAGCTCAGCTAGGGCTCTGCTGCTCCGCATCCATCTTCCCTGAAGTCCCCGTGTCTGTTCTATGCTGACACAAAAGTCACCACATTATTGTAAGTAAATAGTTTTTCATAGCAATTGAGTTTACAAATTTTATGTATTTTTTGTATTTGTGGTGAAGTTTTTTAAATTTTTATTGTCAAACTGATGTACAGAGAGGTTACAGTTTCATTTGTAAGGCATTGGATACTTTTCTTGTACTGTTTGTTTACCTCATCCCTCATTCTCCCCTCGCCCTCCCCCTTTTTCTCTCCCCTCATACGTTGTCCAGTTGATTTATACCAAACAGTTTTACAAGTATTACATTTGTAGTTTTTCTTCTTTTTGTCCCGTGTCTCTCAAGGTTTGTATTCCCTATCACTTTCCTAGTTCTAATAATAGTATACAAAGTTTCCAATGTACTCAGATAAGATACAGTATAGTTCATGTACAAACAAAGGAAGGGGATACAAGAAGATTATCAACAATAGAAGCTACAGTTTCACATGGCATGTTGAAAGTTATTCAAACAGTGATATAATATTCGTTTCCAGAACATAGCGTTCATTTCAATTAGCAACATCTTATGTGTTCATAATGTATAGCTATTGGGCTTTTGTGATCCTTTGCTGTTACTAGCCTAAACCTGTGCTAATTATTCCCTATGAGGGAGACAATAGAGTCCATGCTTCTTTGGGTCTGGCTAACTTTACTTAGTATAATTTTTTCCAATATCATTGGAAGATATATATTTAAAAAAAATTTTTTTTTGGCCATTCCTGGGCCTTGGACTCAAGGCCTGAGCACCATCCCTGGCTTCTTCCCGCTCAAGGTTAGCAGTCTGTCACCTGAGCCACAGCGCCCCCTTTTGGCCATTTTCCATATATGTGGTGCTGGGGAATAGAACCCAGAGCTACATGTGTAGAAGGCAAGCACTCTTGCCACTAGGTCATATTCCCAGCCCGGAAGATATATTTTTAAAATAAGAATTGGTGAAAAAATTCAAATTCTACGAATATTATACTTTCCCCTTACCTGTACAAATCCTTATTAATGGTATTTTGCATCAAATTGTTGCCATGCATTCACAGTGATGTAAAATGATAATGAAATTATGCAATAAAATATTCTCCCAGAAAGTGGTCAGTCATCTGGATAGACTGAATCCCTCTAACCCAACTTTATGTCATATTTACATCAAATGAAATCAACAAAATTTAATTGATGTCACATTTCCTGTCACATATTTTTCAGGTGAGACTTGTCTAATATGGAGAATTTTGGCAGATTCATTCAGAACTGTTTGAGCTACATAATAAAGCATGAAAATTTACAAATTAATTAAAATTTCCTAGACCACGTACCACATATATCTAATCACATGCATCAGAGTTAGCTGGTAAGTGACATTCTTCAGGAATCACCTCGATTTTCTTCAAAGAAAATTTAAAACTCCAGGTGGTTTCATTTCAAATGTATTAAAAAATTTGTGAGATACAGAACAGTACCTTTCCGAATGTTGGGATTTACCATCGTATATTGAAATAAGTATTAATTGGTTGTAGTTACTTTTTTCCAAATGTGCCCTGTATGAACCAAAAGAAAACGGTATAAAAGTGAATGCTTCATAGTACAATGGTAAGAACATGAGGGGTTTTACAAGTCCAGCTGACTAGAGGTGATTTTCTTCCTTAACTCTGTGGAACTGAGGTATTACATTAGTTCTATGCTTATTCCAAAAGAATATCTGAAAAAAGCCACATGGGACTGAGGAATTAGAATATGTGTGGTTTTGTTGGATAGTTTTGAAAATCTCTAATCGGAACAAAGTATATAGTCACCTACGTACTGAAAAAGAAAAGAGGCAAAGAGAATTCCCCCAATCTCAACAAGGAAAGCAAATTCTGCAAAGAGACTAAAATCCACAGTTTTCCATAAAGGTGTTTTCAAAAGGAAGGGACCAGGCTTGTTGTCTCTATTTGGCATTATTGGGATATGAATAATTTATGTCATGTTCAGTTCATGATCTGAGTACATTAGCCATTTTGTAAATCTCTTAAATCCTATCATACTTCTGGATTGAAATTGGAATACCACATCTGACTACCTGCTATTATGATATCTTGCACTGGAGACATTTGTACTTACATTCACGTGATCTTTTTCCCATTGATGGTAATCTCCCTGATATCTCCTCACCTGCCGCTTGAACCTGTGATGACTTCCACTACACAACTGCCAGTATTATGTCTTCCATCCTGTACCCTAATCACGTACATATGAGGCAAAGCATTTTTAACTTCATGAAATATCAATTTGAACATTACACTTGTAACATTGAAACAGATTACAGTGAAGCATGAGTCCTCAACCAAAGTTCTTTATGAAATTAGGCCAACGAAGGAGACAATTATTTTATGGAGGTATATTTCTATATAAATTGAATTCACGATGCAATTAGTGTTTGTCTAAAAGAACAAAACTGAAATTTTCAGAATCGTTTAGAACTTCAATCTGTAAAAATACTGGCTGTTCTTTGGGAAAGTGGATAACCAAGTATATAGCCTATTGTAATATGCAATGGATAGTGTATCTGCAAAGATTAACTGAATGCAATATGAAATTTATAATGATCACTGAAAACTAAAATTCCTCTTGCACACGTGTACTCTTATCTGCAATCACAAAAGACATTTATTTCTAAGTCTCCACACACTCTGATTACTTAAAAATATTCTCTGCAAATATTCAAGGAAATGTGTCGAAGGGTGGACAATAAAGTATCATTATCATCAAAGTGAGGACATCATTGAATACAGAGGTACAAGGGAAAAAATTCTGAACAGCATGTTCTTCATTCTTGTATCTACTGGAAACAAATCAGAACCTCTCTGTACCTAGGAAATGGTGTTTGTTTTTTTCTCCAATTGCAAGAAATTAAGCTGGGTTTTATTTAATTAAGAGAGTCTCAAATGTCTTCTTTTCTTAAGTAATTATATAATTTTTATTATTCTGTGAATTGGATAATAGTCCTTCCAGTTTGATAAATGTGACAAAAAAATGTGAAACTTGATAATTAAAGGCAAGAGCACTGATTCAGAGGTTACTCACAATACATTCAAGAATCCATTGTATTAATTGAGATCCCTGTTTTGGAAGATGTTTAAAAGAATACACAGCACATCAGTATAGAATGCTCTCAAGTAATTTAGGAAGTATTCTTTACTACACTTCCTTCATGTTTGAGACAAACTGGTTCCAGATGATGAAAGGTTTTCATTTTCAGTTTATCAGGCTAATGAAACAGAAAATGCATATGCGAATACTGACAAAATCAACATTTTCTCAGTGAGTAAAATTCTGAATATGTACTCTTGAAAGACAGAAAGAATTTCAACATGAAATTCGTGAAAACAAATTTCTTACTAAGCCTAAGATTAATTTAAAAGAAATCTGTGAGTTGGTTTCCATTTTATATTTAAACTTATAGGTGATCATTTACATCTCAGAAACACTTGGGAAATGCAACTAGTAGCATGCAAAAGACATTTAGCTAAACAATGGAAAGGAATTTTCAATTACTTATCTGAATAATCGCGTGCTACGTTTCATTCTTTTGCATCACCACAGAAGTAAATTTTTCAGTTCTAGAATGAGAATTAATTGTTCATTTACTGGATTATACTTGGAAGGATTCCATAAATTAATGAAATTGATGTTGGATAAATAAACAATAAAAATATAGGGAGTAGTAATAATTCCAACTAACATAGTCAAGATGAGGGGCACAAGTGAAAAATCATAATATATATTGATATATGTACATCTGCATACATTATATCATATGGACCCATTGATTACATTTAGATAGGAATGTGAATATATATGTATGTATATCACTATTTATATATCTCTCTGTATACAGGTACATATATATGTGTACATACACATGTACGTGTGTGTGTGTGTGTGTGTGTGTGTGTGTGTACCTAAATGTAGTATGGATGTTTGGATGCGTATATGCAAAAATAAATAATTAAATTCGTGAAAGGCATGTTGTTTGGAAGAGTGAAAAAACGAAATAAGCTGTAGAATCATTCAATATAAAACACACTGTTAAAACATTTATTTAAAGGACAATATCAGTAATAAAGAGAAGGAAATCTCAATGTGTTTATATTGATGAATATCGTATTAACATAGGCATGAATAAAAAGAATAGTTGAAAGTAAACCTGAACCAGTCAAATAAGACCTTGCATTAGAATTCTTGCCAGTATTTGAAATGCTGAATTTCAAACTTTATGCTTTAATCCTGGCAACTAGCAAACATTTGGTGCTTTAAGTCAATCAGGTTTCATCCAAGCTGCGTTAATACAATATACATTCCCCAGTTCAACACTCCTACTTTTACGAAATAAAATATGAGATCATTTTCCAAGATAGTTCCCAGAAAGGTATGTCGCCAAAATCTTCCTCTACATTATTTAGTAGTTATATTTGAGCAAGTAGTAATAATATTGTTAGTAACACGTTTGTTTTTTTCCATATGCTTGTGCAGCAAAGTCTGATTTCATTTCTTTTAAGAAGAGGTTACCCTTTTTAGAGCAGTTGCTGTGATGTTTCCAAATGCATTATACTGATAATTGTTAGGTGAGTTCCTTAAAACAACACCTGAAATTGTAGTCATCACAACCTAATATATGATTACTGAGTTTGCAGTAGGACTACCTTTATCACATAAAGCAGTTATTCTTTGGTTACTCTCCTCTGTTTTACTTCCTCATGAAGACCTAGAATTTCACTATGGATACCATAATTATGAAAAAAGCTTTAATGTTTTATATATGTAATATATCATTTCATTATTGAGTATAGTACTTAAAATATTAAATGGAAATCATTGTACAAGAAACATTACATTTTTGGCTATCCCAAAGAGGCATTTTGTTCGCTTTGGTAACAACGTGAGTTCAAATTTATGAAGTATGTAAATATTTCCCAAAATTCTTTGATGATTTTACTGTCTTAATAAAACACAAAATCCTGGGGAATCATTTCTCAATAGAAGTATGAGAACAAGGAGAAATGAAAATTGGATTGCTATAATTTTGGCTTTCTAGGTGAATACTCCATAAGGTTTAAAACAGAGAAACATTGACTTAATCATTCCAAAATGCAGTAACAAATTTTTCTCTAAATATCCATTTTGATAATGTGGTAATCCATCACCATTCGTTGTGTCATAATTCCATTATTCTAGGAGAAAATGAGAGATAGTCACTGAGAGAAACACATTCATATTGGGTGACGTCCTTGGGTAAACCTGTTTCACAGATGATTTTCTATACCTGAAACACACTGTGGAATATTTTCTAAAACATTTGAAATGCTTTAAATTACAAAAGAGAACTGTCTCTATTTCCATATTACATAGAGTTTTTCAACTTTCTTATCCTTAGAAATTTCATCCTATATTCTTTGCCTTAATAAATGCATGTCCAGAATGGGAAATGATTTTCATCTAAATTTTGTAATGTTTTAGATAATTCACTTCAATTCCCAGGTAACATAATGATTCTAGGGGATAAATCCCAATGAATATACTAAAATACACTTGACTTGAAATTATTGTGTTACTAATATATATGTACATAATCTATCATATAATATATGTATACTACATATTTGTAAGATGTATATATATGTATATATATATAAATAAATATATATATATACATATATATCGTTCATTGTGGAGTATTTATAATGCAGAAATTGATGTAAAACTATGAGTTTAGTATAGAGTAAAGTTTGGCCAGAATGCAAAATGGACAAATTAGAACTGATATCTAAACTCTTCCTTTTTATGCCTCCATTTTCCCCTCTGTTCTCAGCCCAAGTTATTCTGGTGCCTTATTCATTGGTTCAAAGCATTATTTCAAAATGCAATGAATAGAAAGTGTTTTTTAATTTTTTTTGTTAATTGCTTCAAATACTGTGTCATCACTGGAATAAATCTATGATTCTTCATTGGATTATGGCTGGATATTCATTCTGAGCAATGATAGATCTCTTGGAACGCTACTGGGGAACTTGAGATTTCTGTTGTGTTTTGGAAAATTCATGGAAGTAGGATGAATACCTTGGAAAAAATTTCTCCTGTCTTCAAGGATTGGAAGTGTGGTAATCGTTTCTGGGATATGGGATGTCGAATATCTGCATCCACTAGTTTCACATGGCTATTAAACACAATGAATTTATTTTGCAGCTATTGTAACAAGAGACTTGAAGAGAAGTGACCAATTCCGTGGCAGTTTTATAAATTTGAATATTACAAAGTAGGTTGGATTGGTGGAAGACTTATTAACTATGAAGTGATGAGAGAGATGATGATAAAAGTGTAACATGCTGAAACACCTGGAAGATTCAAATTAAGATCAACTAGTGTGACTTCAACCATGCCAGAAAAGTCACAATTTTCTATTCCAATGGTCAAAATTCAAGGATTGGTGTGTACCAACACATCTAGGGAAACATAATCACAAAGACCCCCTCAAAAGTAGAACTTTCCGGGGCTAATATTTCAGTATGGAAAACCATATTAAGAAAGAATGTGGGCTACCTGGATATCTGACGCAGTGTGATTTTTATTTCCAAATAGAAGCTGAAAAACTCTTTCTAAAGAAATAGGAAAACATTTTGCATGAGAGCATAAAAGGTTAATCATTTCTCCCTTCAAAGAAGTTGTTATTCCTTTAGACTGCTTGATATAATCAATTTATAAATTCCCTGTATTTCCCTGTTATTCTCCTAATTTGGATGCCCTTCAGAATGACCAAAACAAACGAGTTCATCTCATCCGAATTTCTGGCCTCTGGGTGTGGGGTAAACATGGATGCTTCAGTCAGTGAATATATAGAAGCTTTTGGCTGGACATAGAAATTATTTTTATTGTGTTACAATGAAATTGAAGATAGCAGATAAAGATGGAAGTCCAATTAGATTTTTCTCTCAACTCTGAATAATGCAAACTTACTAAAATAAGAGAAAGGTTTGTTTAGGTTGCATCATTTTTGTTGGAAGCATATAGTTCCCTATGAAATGGCTGTAAGATATAACATCATAATGTTTGATTACACTACAGGAATAATATGAACATTGAAAGTAAATTTTTTCTGTTAATAGTTTCACTTGTGAAAACACCAGCATGAGTTTTAACATATTACAAAGCATGCATGTATTTCCTTGATGTTAACAACGGCTCTTGGCACTGACAATAACATATCGAGGAAAACCTGCATTGATTTAATGTGAGCCAACAGAAATACAATTGTTTATTTTTGACTTAGTATTTGTGAAGAAAACATATCAGGCGACTTGCAATAAAAACCTAATTCCCTCAAAGAAAATAGTTCACGATGAAGAGTTATTGGAAATAAAAGCTTTCTGATTGTAGTCATCACATATTTATTTATATAAATTGGACGTTTTCTTTCTGAAATTGTTAAACGTAGCTCTCCATGACTTGTGTAACAATGGACACTATCAATTTTGGGTGTGGTAATGATTCCATTAGCTTCCTAAGATAGATTCCAATGAAGTTTTTTGTTTCTTTATCTTTGGCATTATTTAGACTGGATATTTAAAGAACTGGTCCCAGATGATAAAAGGGTGGATCCGGCTAATGAAACACATAATGATCATGTCAATATTGACAAAAATCAAGTTGTCCTTACTGAGTAAAATTCAAAATGTTTCAAGTTGTGTTTTCAAAGAATTTCAATATGAAATGATCAAGAAACCAAGTATCCTTGTGAGCTTGAAATGACTTTAACAATAAGATTGCTCCACTCCAATTTAAATCAATATTTATACATGAGAAATTACATATCTTAGGGTCTTAGAAACATTAGTATGAGAGCAGTAGTATGGAAAACACATTCGGCTTTAAATGAAAAGGAGTTTTCACTTATTTATTTTCAGATTCTTTTAATACCTTTCACTTTCTTCTTTCAAGACAGTAGTAAATTGTACACTGTATCAGGTGTATGTGAATACATGGGTTTACTTAACAATTCACGGATGGATTCCCTAAATTATCAAAGGTACACTGTGAAAATGAGAATCACTACATTATAGCAGCACATAGGTCGTTATATACATACATGGACATATACATACACAAATAATGGAAACCCACTGATTGTACATGTCCCTATGTAAATAAACATAATCATATATACATATATATCATTGAAACTATATATGAAATTTTGTTTATTATGTAGTGGTTGATGTCTGAGAGCAAATTAAAATGTTAATTGTATTAAAGAGAGGACATGGTAGTTTGAAGTGAGGATTAAAATAAATAATCTCCACATTATTTCAGGAGAAACAATAGTGTGGAAACAATTTTATATTTAAAGGGCAATATAATCATTAGGATAGAGGAAAGCCAAATATGTTTACATTGTGGAGTGTCACCTAAAAGTAAGCATGAATACAAGGAATAGTTGAATGTAAACTGAGCCAGTCAAATAGGAGAATGCATTAGAAATCTCGTATTTTATAACATGGATGAATTCAGTATTTTTTGGTGCAATCGAGGAATCTATCATTTATTGGATCTCTTTTGTCTATCAGTTTTGTGCCAAAGTGCTTTAGGCACAAGAAACACATCCCAAAAGTACAGGAAAAAGTATCAATTTCCAAGATAATTCCCAGAAATGGCAGCGCCAATTATCTTCATGGAAAATATTTGATAGTTATACTTGTGCAGGTAGTAATAGTTTTTCGAAGTTATATTTCTGTTGTCTATAGGCCTGTGAAGCAAAGCCTGAATCCATTAGTGGCAACAGATTTTAACATTTCTTAGTTATTGTTGTAGTTAATTTTTTAATCCCTTGCACTGACATTCGATCATTTTAGGTCAATAAAAAATTATATATTGCAACAATATTCTTAGAGGCTTACTCTACTTGGAAGCAGAATAGTGGGGACCCTTTCATCCTTATGGTCTACTCCATAAGCAATATAAGAAGCAATTCATGCACAGGAATGTATATCAAGCCAATATACGGAAATGGGGGGTAATGAAAGCATATTTCGTTATACTGATCTCACTTATTTAAAACACTTCAGAAACAAATACCGAGGTCCCAAAGAACATGAAATTTCATGCATAGTATTTGCTGCCCATTTGTGTGATTCTCTCATCACCATCCTTACAAGTGCTGAACCTACTTGTTTTCCCATAGAGTGGGAATGGATGCCATTTCTTGAATATAGAAGATTTTGAATTGACATGTAAACAGTTTTTTATCGTGTTACAGTTTAATTGAAGGCAGCAGACTACATATGAAATTTCTATTACATTTCTCTCATATATTTGTATAATGAAGAGTTAATATAGACAAAATATTATTGAAAATTCTATTTCAAAATTTATTCTGCCTCATTTTTGGTGAAAGCATTTACATCCCTATGAAATTTCTTTACGGCATCAACTATTATATTTTATGTCCCTCCAAAGGAGTAATAGGAACATTGAAACATAGTATTCCCTTAAGTATTTATTACTTAAACACCAGAAAATAACTGCATGAGTTTTGCTCTATGACAAAGCATCCATGTATTTCATCTAACAGCATCTCTGGGTATTGATATTAAAATACGAAAGAAAAAGTGAATTGCTTTCTTGTGAGCAAACAGATATATTGCTTATTAAGAATTAGTGCAGGAAATTTATAAGACACTGTACAATAATAAAATTTCATAAATATATGCATGTCAACTGCTGTTTGAATAGTTCAAGTCTACAGGCAATTGTCTACAGTTTCTCCTGTGTACATATGCTTAGAATATTGCATGAAAGTAAAAAAAAAAAAACACATTAATATTCTAATGCCCTGATGTTTGTGGGAATCCTTTTATTCTAATTGCATCAATAAACACATTGTTTCAGGCAAGTTTGTGTTGGAAACCATATTTTCCAAAATCCTAACAAGATGTTCTGAGCCAATCTTAGGTGTTTATGTCTTCTACTAAATTGTCATAATCATGTATGCTTCCCTATTGTATTGGAGAAATTTCATTTTTTATTTTGCTGTGGAAGTGAAATAAATTGAAACACCATTCCAACATGTCAATCCAAAGACTTCACCAACATACATAAGAGTATTTCACATAGAAATTCAAAAGTCTACTGAAATGGCACAACAGGAATGCATTAGCGCAAGTGATGTAAAGTAGCCAAATAATGATTTCCAAATTATTTGCAGACAAAATTGAAGGAAGAATTTTGTGCTCAAATTTTCACCTGTTAAAGGTTAAGATTCTTCTCTACTATATTAAGAACAATTAAAACATTCTATTATATTTACCCTGGGTTTCCAAATTTGAATTACTATGGAGTCACATAAAAGGACATGCCCAAATATAATCATTGGGAATTAACACATTAACAGTTAACTACATTTGGGGATTATCTCACTTTCAAATTCAGACAGCGTATAGAAGACTTACAAGATTCAGGAAATCTACTGCTGCTTATAATTGGTTTTCTGGGTATGAGTTTGGATAGATTTTCAGAAGCAAAATTACATTAACCTGAATATAAATCTTGATGAACTTTACGTGTCCACTCATACAGTGTTGTTCTTGTTACAGAAGATGCTCATAACACATACAAGTGAAGATTTATTATGGAAGTAGACGTAATTTCAACTACTTATGGCCAGGTCATTTTGAGTGTCATATAAACCATCCATTCATTATTCTTGTGTACTTAAAGAAGGAAGAACTCCAATAAATCAGCATTTATATCTATGCAGGAAAATGTTTCACAATCATTTCACATTTCTGGAAGTTTAACTATATTCGCAAAACTATGTACCAACATTATTATGGCAGCTTTTCCTCAGTGGTGATCATTCATAAAACATATTATTTTTACAAAATCATAGGGGAAAGTATGTTTAGTGGTGATTATGTGGTTTATAGTAAATCAGAGAACTGGGATTACACTCTCCATTTTCTCGTTTGTTTCATGTTCTTTTCTCCCTTATTAGCTGTGTATGTGTTGTTCATGTCTTTGAACTTCATTTCAAATATGTGTCTTACAAATTGATTTTAGTATTCTAAAACAGAAAACAGAAGAAGTTGTTTACCACCAGCCCTGTTTGACGAAGGATTTGTGTCTCGACTATCAGTAGGTTTGAAAAACAAGATTCAATCAAATCATATGGCATAACTTATTATCTAAAATGTATATGAATATTCACATGATTCTGTATTACTAATGTGGAAATGTTCCAATTGTTTCAAAACTTCGATGTTGTATACCAAATTTGGCACATTATCTCTATCTAATGGATCAGAATTAGAAAGAGAGCCTCAAAATTCTCCAGAATCAACTGATAATATTTACTTCCAGTTATTGCTTGTGCTAGGGTAATAGGAGTTTAAGTTACTCACAAAGCACAATTTCATTGTACCAATAAAGAATACAAAGGATAGATGAAGAGATTTTTAATAAAGAATCAATGAAATGTTGAGGGAGTATTGAGGTGAGTGAAAAATGTGCATAAATTTCTTCTCACAGCTGTTATTTCCTTACTCACTTTTTTCCTTTTTCCCTTCACATTGTCCTCTTGTACAAACCAACTTCCTTTTCCATTATTTTTTCCAAAACAAAAAATTTTATCCTTAAATGTCTATTGTCAATCTTGTCTCTAATGCTTGTAGCTTCTAGTATTATTAACTGTTAAACAATTCCTTGCAGATTGGCTAGTATATAGTTATCCACCTGAATTTATGTACATAAACATTAGTGTTTGTGTGTCACTTTTGGATACCTTTCTCTCAAGCATGTCCCTTGTCTCCCCGTGAATTGGTACCTGAGTCCTGCTTTCTTCATCATGTCTGTGTTACTTATTTCTAACACACACATATCAGCCAGCCAATGCTCCATTCTATGTTCCAGGCTTGTGTCCCAATGAAAACTGTTTTACAAATGTTTTCTAATCGTTGTGTAGGATTCTCTTGTATAGAGATACCATTTCCTTGGATCCAATCATCTATAGTGGGACATTGGAATTGTTTCCATTTCTTGGCTTTTTTGAAGTGTGCAACATAAACATGGGTGTGCAGGTTTTCTCGTCCTATCCTGGGTCTTGTTGCTCAGAATGGGACATGTGCTTTACCTTGGGTGTTCTATTCAAGATACTCCACTCTCTTTTCAAGAGTGGTTGCAGTAGTTTACATTCCCAACAAAATTTCAGTACATTTCTTATTTCAGGGAATCACCTCCTGCACTTGTTGTTGCTTGAGTTCAGAATACATGTCATTCTGACTTGGGCAAGATGTTATTTCAGTGTTGTTTTTATTTACATATAATTTAATTCCAGTGATGGTTGTTATGTTTCTGTGTTTCATTACCATTTTTATTTCGTCTTCTGTGAAGTCTGTTTTCAGATCCATGGTGAACTTCATGATTGATTTGTTGGATTTAGGAGGGATTAGTTTCTTGTAGCCCCTGCATGTGAGAAACATTAACCTATTATAATATTTGTCTGTTGCATTGCTGTTTGGCTGTCTGTCTGGTTTCGCGACCATGACCTTAGCTGTGCAGAACATTTTTATTTTAATGTAGTCCCATTTTCCAATCTTTCACCAATCTGTTGTGTGCCTCAGACTCTGTTCAGGAAGTTCCTCCCTAGGCGTAGAAGACCTGATATCTTAGCTACTCTGTTCTATTATAGTTACTAGGATTCACATTTGATGTTGATATCTTAATCCATTTTGAGTTGACATCGGTGCTGGTATTATGCTAGGGTCAGCTTTGATTTTTTATTCCTGTGCTGATCCTTTTTCCCCATCTCCAATAATTGAAGATGCTACTTTTTTCCATTGTATGTCTCTCATACCTTTGCCAAATATCAGCTGACTGCATGTCTCTGGTTTCTTTGAAGGTGTTCTGCCATATTGTATTCATCATGCATCTCGTTTTTGGCATTAGAAGTTTGTATTTTTTTAAATAATGCTCTTGTAATAGAGCTTGAAAGCAGGCATTTTGATACCTCTGTTGCTGCTTCTTTTGCCTTCAATTACTTTTGCTGTTCTAGATCTTCCTATTTCAAAAGAATTTTTGTATTGCTTTTCCTATTTCCTTAAAGAATATAGTTAGATTTTCATGAGTTTTCAGTGAATTTCTATAACATCTTTAGCAATATTGAAAGTTTACAATATTGGTTCTCCTTATCCATGAACATTGAAGGATGAGAAAGACAATCCTGGCCCTGGAGAGTATGCCCCTGCCCTCAGGGACATGGCATGACAGCACAGTTTGTACTGAAACCACATAGGATTTTGTATTCTGTTTTTGGATTCTGCTAGCTAATATTTTGTTTAGGAGTTGTGCATCTTTGGTCAAATTTAAGATTGCCTTCTAATATCATTTTTGTATTGTACTTGTCTGGTTTTACCATGATATTAGCTTCATGGAGAAGGGTTATGATTTCTCTCTCTACATAAATTTCGCAAAAGAGCTTGAGGAGAATCGATGGTTTCCCCTCTTAGAAAGTTTTGTAAAATTGGATGGAGAATCCATCTTGGCTTTATTAAATTGGAAGATATTCCATTCCTTTTTGTATCTCATTTTATTTCATGGCTTTATTTAAGTTTTTTTTTATATCTTCTTGCCTCAGTTTGAGCAGTTTATGTTTATGTAAAACTTCATCCATTTCCCTCAAGTGTTCATTCTTTAGTTAGTTTAGTTTCTGGAAATAGTTGTTATTTATTATTTGGATACTCTGGATTATCCAGGCAATTATGACTGGAGAGTCCCTGAGGGACTCTTCTCCCATTCTTTAATTTTTCTTGAAAATGATCTGTCAATTTTATTAATTTTCTTAAATATCTAGCCTTTATCTGAGACAATTTGTGGGGATTATAAAGAGAGCCAAAGACTAAGTAACACCATATCCTACATGGATCTGAAAGAGCTGTAGACTTTTTCACCCCACAGAGGTCCCGTACATATTCTTCTCAGCAGCTCATGGAACATACTCAAAAGTAAATCATGTCATAGTACACACAAAGAACTTCAGCAAATAGTACAGAATTGACATTATCCCATGTATTCTATGTGATCACAATGGAATAAACCTAACCATCAATAAGAAAGGATACCACAGAAACTACACAAATAGTTGCAGGCTAAACCCAAAACATACATCTAAAATTTGAGACAGAGAGCAAATTAAGGACAAAATTAACGAATTCATAAGCCACAATGACAATGAAAATACAACAAAAAGAAATATGAGAGACAGCAAATGCAATGCTGATGTTCAAGATGTTTGCCTGGACAGCACACATTAAAGAATGGAATAAGAACTGGTAAATAGGCTCATGGTGCAGCTAAAAGGTGTAAAAAGTAAAACCTTGAGAGAAATAAGAAAATAGGAAAACAGGAAAAGATGAATCTAAAACAACTTGGAGGAGAGAGATAAAAAAGTTTAAAGAAGAGATAAATCTGATTGAGATTTGAAAGTCCATTCAACAAATAAATAAAACTAAAAAGTTGGTTCTTTCAGAAACCGAATAAAATTGAAAGACCCATTGTAAGACGTACAAAAGAAGAGACTCATATTGGTTAAATGAGAGACTATGAAAGAAAAGTTACAAAAAATAAAGAAGACATTCAAACACACATAAGACACTATTAACAGAACGTTTACTCGCTAAAGTATGAATCTTCTACAGAAAAGGATCAATTCTTAGAGAAGTATAAACTGCCCAAACTGAATCAAGAAGAAATAAATCAATGAAATAAACCAAAAACTTACAGCAAGATACAGGAGCTAATCAAGAGTCTCCAAAGAAAAGTCGATGCCTGGAAGGTTTCCCCAGTGAATTCTACAAAACCTTCAATGAGGATCTAATAGCAATACTCCTCCAACTGTTCCTGAAAATAGAAACTAAGGAGGAAATTCCAAACTCATTCGATGAAACTAATATTAGACTCATCCCCACACCAGGCAAAGTCCAAACAACAAAAGAAAATTATAGACCATTATTACTAAAGAATATAGATGCAAAGCCCCTTAACAAAGTATTAGATGACAGGCTCCAGAGACTGATCAAGAACATTATACATCATGATCACTTATGCTTCAGTGGACCTACACAATGACGGTTCAACATCTGTAAATCAATAAACATAATTCAACAATTCAACACAGGTGACACAAAGAACCACATTATCATCTCAGCTGATGTCCAAATAGTCTATGACAAAATAGAACAACCATACATGTTAAAAGCTCTGGAATGAGCAGGAATAGAGAGAATAGTCTTTAAAAAACAATGAAAGCCATATACAACAGACCAACTGCTATTATGATATTAAATGGGGAGAAACTAAGACCATTTCCCCTGAACTCAGGAACAAGACAATAATGCCCACCCACCCTGCTTTTACTCAACATAGTGCTGGAATCCCCAGCCATAGCAGTAAGGCAAGAGGAGGACATCAAATTATCCACATTGGCAAAAAAGAAATCCCACAATCCCTATTTCCAGATGACCACATCTAATATCCAAGACATCCCAGAAATTCAGAAAATAACCCACAAATTCATATGGAACAGTATAAGACCTAGAATAGACGAAGAAATTCTACCCCGAAGAAGCAACACAGCAGAATTCATAATACAAGACTTCAAGTTCTATTATAGAACCATTATAACAAAAACAACCTGGTATTGGTACAAAAAAAAAAAATGTGACAGCTAATGAAATTGAAGAGCAGACCCTGAAATAAAGCTGCATTCTTACAGTCAACTGATATTCGCCAATGAACTGATATATACAAGAGAAAACATAGCATCTTCAACTACTGGTGCTGGGAAAATTGTGCAGGCACAAGTAGAAAATTCAAAGTTGACCCTAGCTTATCATCATGCACCAAGAAAAACTAAAAATGGATTCAGGATCTCAACATTACACCAGAATCCTTGAAAGTAGTAAAGAACAGTGTAGGAGAGACACTAGAACTTACAGGCAGAGGTAGGATTTCCTGAATATAGTCCCAAGCTTACAACAGATAGGGGAGAGACTACACAAATGGGACTACTAGAAAAAAAAAAGTTTCTGCGAAACTAAAGCTATAGCCACCAAACTACAAAGACATCCAACCCTATGGGAGAGGATCATCACCAGCTCAGCAACAGACAAAGCCCTAATTTCCATCATCTACAGAGAATTCAAAAACTAACCCTCTAAAACCCCAGTACACTAAATATTAAATGGACAAATGATATAAAGAGCGACTTCACAGAAGAAGAGACAAAAATGGCAAACTAAACATATGAGGAAATTTTCAACATCCCCTGCAGTAAAGGAAATGCAAATAAAACATCCCTGAGATACCACCTCACTGTCATGAGAAGATCCTATATTCAACTCAGGCAATAATAATTCTGGAGTGGATGCTGGCAAAACAGAAGCCTCCTCCACTGTTAGTTGAGGTGCAAATTATTTCATCCAGTTAGGAGAATTGTATGGAGGTTCCTGAAAAAGCTCAGCATATACAGAACCTATGACCAAGCCATAATTCTACTAGGCATCAATCTTGATCAACAGGTCTCATGATATTATAAAGATATCTATAAACACATATTCATCGCTGCACCATTCACAATAGCCAAAATATGAAAAGAACACAGATTCCCCACTACAGGTGAAGGGATCCAAAAATGTGGTGCTATACACAATAGAATTCAACATAGCGATTTGAAATGAGAAAATATTGGTATTCGCAGGGAAGTCAGCAGAACTTGAACAAATAATGTTGAGTGAGAAAAGCCTGTAACACAAATAACAAAGGGGTATAGTCTCCTTGATATATGAGTGCTTGTGTGTAGGCTGGGAGAAAAAAGTAGAGACCAGGTTGGCAAAACAAGTATCTTCTTTTCCAATGGTATTTCCACAGGTTTGGGTCAAGGAAATTACATTATGTATGTAAATCCAAACAATTACTAAACATTAACAGGTCTAGAATAGAGTTATCAGTGGATCCCAATAGCTCAACAGCTTATGTACATATGCTCATAGAATATAAGGATAAGCAAAAACAACTCCAAGAGAATTGCACTGGGGGAATTATGTTCTTGACCTTACATTTAAAGTTCTAGGTGAATTTTCTTTGGCATAATCTAAATGGGTTTCTATATATGATTTTGGTACACTGTGTATTGCACAAATGCCTACCTGATGTAGGGAAGGGAAAGAACACTGAGTGTGTGGGACATCAGATAATATGTACTGACTGCCTTATTATGTAACTGTACCCCTTTTGCACAGGACATTGTCAAACAAAAAAATTCTAGCCTTACCCTGAGACCTTTTGATATCTATTTACCATGTCAACTTAGCTTACAAATATTATAAGCATATTTATGAGTCATTTTCATATTGATTTTCCGTTATATCTACTTTTGAAGGCTAAATCTCAGGGAATACGATTTTCAAAATCATGATAGCAACTATAGTCTAAAATTTAGGACGTGTAGCAGTTTATGTTTCCTTGCTTTAGATTAATGATATTGCTTGTGACAATAAACTCTCAAGTTAACCAAAAACAAGACAAGAAATCATACTTTATCATTTGTATTTAGTTTATTTGTTGAGACCAAAAAGAAATGAAAGGAGACCTCTACTGTCCTTAGTAAAATCTCACGACATCAAAACAGATTCTGGTTCCCCTAAACACAGGTGTCTAGCTATATTCCAAATAAAAAGATTGTAATCTCTCGAGGAATATCAGATTTTAAATATTAAAGTTAGTGAATTGTGGGATATATCTTGTTGCTAGGGAAATGTATTTCTAAACAAACCTCACATAACAGAAGTCCTTAAGTTTATCTGAATTACAAATATTTACAAAATATATGTTGTGCTAATATTTGCGATTATAAAGAAAATGAAATTAATACCATCAATTATTAGTCGGTCTGAGTCGGGTTTGAGAATGGCCTGGAGACACATGATGAGTGCTCTATACCACAGGCTGCAAGAGAAATGCAAATCAAAATGACTATCATATTAGACATAGCCCCAAAAGAATGTCCATTATCAGGAAAAATATTAAACATAAAAAAGGAATACTGTCAATAAGAAATGTTGGAAGCCTTCTGGACGAAAGGAATGCTATTAAATAATGAAACAGATATATACTTGTTCAATAATGGTGCCACATATGAGCTACCAATGTGTAGTAAAAGGGGAATCAAGCCTTTATAACTCCTGCATCCCAGATGCAAAATCACAAAGAACTATTACTAATTTCATAAATGGTCGTCAACCCCCCCACCAAGCCCCATAACAATACTGATGAAATACAGAAAAATGTTCTTGCTATGACAGCTGAAATTGCCAGAAGAATCAACACATGATCCCATAAAAACAAATGTCAGGAACACAGAAACTATTTCTTGATGGTACATCAAAAATAAGGAAAGAAATGGAAGTAAAAATAGATACAGCCAACTCCTCATCTAAAGAAGAACCTCATATATTGAGGCCAACAGTGCATGAAAAAGACTCAAAATTCAATTACTTCACATAAGGAACTATCACATGGATAGCTGATCAAGCTACCAATAACAGGTCAATTTCCATAAAGCTAATCATATTGGAGTCTGCATATCCAAGGACCGAAAAGAAGAATCGAGGATCTCATGATCTAAGACAACTCCACTGATATTCGACAGAGGGACTATCACACTCGAAAACGCCATCAAACATCATGTAGGATTTATCCACGAAACACAGGACAAATTCAGGAGACATAATCTGCACATTGTTGGAAAGAATAAAGGAATAGTATATCAGAGCAGAGATATACCACTCATATTCAATAGAATTATTGCAGAGAATTACACCAATCTCAAAGCGGAAGCCTTACAGAAGCAGAAGAAGCATCCTGACCACCTAAGAGACCATAACCTACAGGAAAAACAACCAGACACAAAAAATTAAAGAGTTCAGAACTCTACAACAAGAAAACATATCAGAATCATGTCAAAACTCTCCATTAAAATTTTTGATGAAGGACAGCCTGGAAGAACACAATTCAAGCACTAAAAGCCAGCAACTATTTGGATATCCATCTAATTAGAATACACATTCAATGGCCCAACAGTACACTAGAGGAGACAGGGTTCCCAAAACTATGCATGTGCCCCATCCACAGAGGATACCCAAGTCCCACTTGCAAGCTGTGTGAACCAGAGTAACCCAGGATATTACCAACAAGGGATGCAGTTCAAAGCAGATCCACCCCCGAATACTGAAAGCAAGTCAAACATGGTAAGCAGCAAAATATACTGCTAGCCATTGCAAGGAAACCAGAGACTAGAAAGCCCATCCAAACAAGGAAGGAAGACTCCATTTGTTCCCAAGATTTTTTAAGATTTTATTTATTTTTTCCATTTCTGTAATGTCATTGAGTTTTTATATTCTTTTTTTACCTGTTTGTTTTTAGCAAAAAAATTTTCGGTTATTTGATTTTCCAGTTTTTTTTTTCACTTCTTTAAAATAAATTTTCTCTGTTTTGTGCATTTGTCTTCCACTATTTTTTCTTTATTTTCCTCTTCACATTCTCTTTCTTTAAAATTACTTTCCCTGGAATAACACCTCCACTCTTCTCTGTTAACTGAATTGTCTATCCTTTTAAACGTCTTCGTTCTACCAATACTACTCTTCTTCATATTTCCACGTCACTGTAAATAACCCACAATTATCACCCTCCCCCATATTATTTTACTCTTTTCTCTTCATTGCCGCTAACTGACCCTCCTGACTTATTTACAGGAACTCCAGATTCCATTGATCTCAGGTTATTGGGGAGAGGGTATCCCTGCTCAATCAGAGTGAATCAAATGGGTTCAAAGACAAAGCCAGCCAGTCCAAAAAGAACTTAATATACTAACAAAATTTGCTCATATGATTGTAACAGTAAATACGTAACTACTGAGTACAGGGTACAGGATTTGTTGTTATATCAAAATTGTATTCTTCAGGAACACCAATCTCATATAACATACAGGTATACAAGGTATCTCTATATAATTGTGAACTTCAAAGATTTACACAACAGATCTTGGTAAGGTATGCATGAGGTCTTCAACAGTGCTCACAAGTGTTTCTAGATTGGATTTCCCATACCAAATGGGCAGAGGA
>NW_025959849.1:0-69484 GCF_023159225.1 Perognathus longimembris pacificus | reverse complement strand
TTTCTTTCCCTGACTTTTCCCAGAAAGCTTTGGACAATAGTAGAAAGTGACAAATTCAAGTCAATTTGGTGGGGTGAGGAGGGAACTTCTGTTGTGATTAATGAAGATCTATTTAAAGAAGAAATTTTGGGACGAAAATATCCTTTCAAGATATTTGAAACGAACAGCATGAAAAGTGTAATTCGACAGCTGAATCTGTACGGGTTCAGTAAACTTCATCACCAATTTGATCGTTCTGCTTCTCTGCTTGACTTCTTGACTGAGGAAGAGGAAGGCTCGTCTTTAAGGAAGGTAATTTCAATTTTCTTTTCCCTTACATAGCTATGCATACCTCTCTTGGTACACCTGTTTCTTCTATCAGTGAACTAGAGAAATACCAAAGCTCAAATTACTTTCAAATGTAACGGAAAGGGCTGGGAATATGGCCTATGGCAAGAGTGCTTGCCTCCTACACAAGAAGCTCTCAGTTCAATTCCCCAGCACCACATATATGTGGAAAACGGCTAGAAGGGTCGCTGTGGCTCAGGTGGCAGAGTGCTAGCCTTGAGCGGGAAGAAGACAGGGACGGTGCTTAGACCCTGAGTCCCAGGCCCAGGACTGGCCAAACAAAATGTAACGGAAAGAAAGGTTCAGTTCGTAAAGAACAAATTTTGACTTCACCATTAGAATTTACAGAAATATCGCTAGCCAATTAGAATTATACCTTTGGACTGTGTACAAAACCACATAACAGATTCTCTGTGTTCAACGTGGCAGATCCAATTGGTTCAGAACATTGTTGTATTTATCTGTTTCTCTTCTACTAAGCCCTGCATATAGTTAAAGTATTTATGCGTCAATTGACTCCTTTGCCATTGAGAGTAAATGGTAATTCATCTCCTTTGGCTAGGTTTGGCTCTGAGTCTCTCTGCTTCAAATGTCTCCAAGTAACTTTCTCCTTTTGTTTTAGTTTCTGTGCTACCAGAATCCAAATTTCAAACAAGGATGTCCTGAACTGTTAGCAAGAATAAGACGAAAAGTCAGGATTAAAAAGTTTTCTGTAACAAGTGAATCATTGCCTGTGCAGCTGGATGAACAACTGCACCTGGGACATGAGGGTAATGCCAGTAATCCCAAAACAGATTTAGTCTCTGACACTAGTACTGAAGGAATCCTTTCAACATCACGAAGTTCACTGCTGTCTCATAGACCCCAGCCATCTGGCACGCACATGCTGGCAACTGCAGCACATTTACTCAAAAATGACAATCCTGTCAGAGATTCTTCCGTCAGACATTCACACAAAAAGTTTATGGATCAGGGAGCCATGTCTAGTCATTTGACCACACTTCATGTGCTGTCAAACAACAGCTCCCTCCAGGCACATGACTGCTTTGTGAATTTTGATAAAAGTTATAATTCTCAATATCAAAAATCACATCGATTATCAAACGATAATTTCAGAGAGATGATGCCAACTTCAGCTATTCCAATTGGATATTCTTATTTTATGGCCTACGAATCGCCACATTCAAGCATGCTAGTGACAGCATCCAATCAACTGTGCTCCAATGCCACCACACGCGAAATATCTGCCGCAGCATTTTCAAAATATCATCATATAATAGCACCAGTTTACAAGGAACAGAAAGAGAGTAATATCCCAAGCCAGTGCCAGAGTTGGGAGGAAAATTAATTTCGATGTGTATTGTTATAATGAATAAAGACTCTGCCCAGCTTTATTCAAGCAATGAAGGGTCATTCAACTGTATTGTTTCTTATAGGCCAATAGCAAATAAAACTAAAATGTTGCTTTATTTCAACAGTGGGATGTGCTTCATCTCATGTTTTCAGACATCAATATGTTGAGACTACCACTTGGGCTGTAAAAACCCAAACTTCTCAAGGCATTTCCATGCATTTATCTAAGAGGTTAGCATCATTGCCAATTGACCATTAGTTCAAATTAAACTATAGCACAAATAATGGGTTATATTCAAATGGAAATGACTCACTACCCGGGGCGACAAATGAGCTAGTTACTCCAGTCACACCTACCTTAGTGAAAGAGATCAACAAACAAACATGTGCTTCAATTTGAAACTGACCAAGACGTGTTCCAAAGGATATATGAAACTTAGGCAAACATGGGTGAACAATTGGCCATTTTCCCATTTCTATCCATTCCCCTCAAGGAGCCTTGTTTACTTCCAGCTCCACTATTCATATAACTGGCATCTACATGCATGCATGTGTTGCACAATGATGATCAATTTGTCCTCATCCTGGTCGTCTTGGGTTACCAATATTAAACAGGAAGTGCATAATGACCAAAGCATATTAGACATGAGTATGTCCTTTTTGCCACATGGCAACAGCATACTCTACAACAGAATCGTAGTAGCAAGTAGCCACAGTGTTCCCAATGATGATGAAAAAAAGATTAAAAAAAGATAAGAGGTGATATACCAAAAATCCGGAGCTAAGGAAGGTACCAAGTAAGAAGGAAAGTTGTGGAACTAGAGAAAGGAGAGGGAAGCAATGAATGATATAAAGAAAAGGGATGGAGTGATGAAGCACAGGAAGACAAGAATTCAGGAAAGAAGACAGGAGAGAAGGTAGCAAGGAGGGAAGGAATGCAGGCAGGCAAGGAGGCAGGGACAGATGGATTGTGGTTTGTATCAACAGTGTGAGGGATGGAGTTATAGGTGGAAGTATGGAGAAAGAAGGATCCGAAAGGAATCCTGGGGAAGGAGAGAGTGACAAACAGAGATAAGGAGGGAAGAAAAGAAATCAGGAAGGAGTGAAACAGAAAGGAAGGAAAGATGAGAACAAGGGAGACTGGGTGGGACATAGGAGTAAGGAACCATGAAAGCAGTGAGAGGGAAGATGAAAAGGAATTGATACTTCATGGGAAGCAATGAAATTCATAAAAATACATTGTACATTTATAAAGATGTGTTTTTACTTGGACACTCCTTAGTACATTGATACCAAATATTCAGTATCGAAAGAAATATTAATTGCCCTACTGGAGCAATAACTTCCAAAGAGATAGAATAAGTAATCAACAGCCTTCCAAAAAAAAAAAAAAAAAGGCGAGGCTCAGATGGATTCTCCTAGAATTCCATAAAAATCTTTAAGGACGAACTATTAGCAATACTCCTCAAGTTCCTTAGAAAAATGGAAACAAAGGGAGAAATCCCACAATAATTCTTTCAATCTAAACTAATATTCATGCTGAAGACATGCAATGACCCAACAAAAAAAAGACAATAACAGACCTCCCTCACATTTGAACACAGATGTAAAGCTCCTCAACAAAATATAAGCTAACAGAATCCTGAAGAAGATGAAACAAATTCTACACCATATTCAAATAGTTTACACCTCACAAACACAAGCGAATTTAACATTTACAAAGCTTTAAAAGTAATTCACTGCATTAACAGAGCTAAGACCAAGAATAATATCATCATCTCAGTCGATACCCAAAAACTTTCGAGAAAAACACAATACCCATTCAAGTTATAAGCCCTGGAGTAAATAGATATAGAAGGAATATTATTTAAAACAATACAAGCCATATAAAACAGAACACCTACTGATATCATACTAATGAGGAGAAACTAAAAGCACTTCCCCTTAAAACAGCAACAAGACAAGGATGCCCACTCTCCTTATGTCTATTCATTATATTTCTGGCACAGAGCCCCACACTCTGTGTGCTTAAAGCACACAACAGCGACCATGGAGAAATCCTCCAGACAAGAGAAGACAGATGCAGATTGCAGGCTGAACACGGACTGGCTGAAATCGCAGAAAAAGCATGAGTACCCCACAGAAGTCATTATCACTCATGCCCACAGATCAGCTTCCTTCTGAAAGCTAGCTCTCCCCCACTGCCACAGCAAAGTGCCATCTTTCACACAGGCATAGGGTCAGAACAGATTGGAACTAAAGTGGGCCTGGGGAAAGTGAGGACAAAGGGGCCATCTTTGAAGAGGTCAATGGACCCAGCTGTGAGAGCCAGCTCCACTTAGGAGAATGACCCCTGCTCAGGCAGAAGCCACTTCCTGGGCCACAGCTCACACACTTGGGTGAATTCAGCCAGAGGTGCCCCGCCCTGCCCACCAGAATTTCTAAAGTAAAATGGAAATGTTGAGCAGCTACTGGCAGCAAAGAACAACCAGATGGGAGAATAAACAGGTACTGTGACAGATAAGTGGTCCCAGCACAGAGGAAGCCCAATTCCCAGCTGGAAACAGCTGAATTCCAAAGCAAGCTCTGCCCAATAAGGCGCCCAGATAAGGAGGTAAGAAACTCGCCCAAGCAAGGGACTCTCAGCCAGGTAAACCAGGCCAGAGACACCGCCTGCTGAGTCCACAGCCTATTCAAAGCCAGGCACTAAAGGCAGCAGCCACAATCCAGAGGACAGCAGCCATGGTTCCTAAGACTGTTCATGTCCCCCATCTATAGAGGACACCCAAGTACTACATGCAAGCTGTGCAAAGAACAAAGCCTTAGCATTTCACTAGCTGGGGACCAGGATCAAAGCATATCCACCCCCTGCGAACTAAAAGCAAGTCAAACCAGCCAAGGAGAAAAATAGACGGCAGATCATCTCTAGGAACCCAGAGGCTGTAGAAAGCCCACCCAAACTATTTTTAAACATATTCTAAAACTTTTCTTTTGTTTTAATTTATGATACGTTGTGTTTTAGTTTTCTATTTTTGTTTGTTTTATCAGGTCTTTTGGTAGTTTTTCTGGGGGATTTTTGATAATATTTTCTCTTTTGTACCTTTGTCTTCCATTATTTTTTTTTGTTACTCTTCATTCCCTTTTTTCAAAATTACTTTCTTATGAATAACACCTTACTCTTTTCTGATAACTATCCATGTCTATCATTTTAACTCTGGTATTAGTACTGGATCTACTCTTCTTCCCATTTCCATCTTACTTGAAGTAAACCAAAATCATCATCCCCTCATACATTTTACTCTATTCTCTTTACAACCTCTAATTAACACTCGTGATTTACTTCCAGGACCTCCAGATTCCATTGAACCTTGGTTATTGGATAGAGGGTATCCTGTTCAATCCGAGTGATTCCAAAGGGTTCATAGAGAAACTCAGTCAGTTTAAAAAGAACCTGATATAAAGGACAAATATTGCTCATAGGTTTGTAACAGTTACTAAGTAACTACTGAATACAGGGCTCAGGATTGGTTGTTAAATTGATATTGTATTCTTTAGGAACACCAAATCTAATTTTTTATACAGGTATACATGGTATCTGTATATAATTGTGAACTTCTAAGATTCACATAACAGTGCGTGGCAAGGTCTGCTTTGGGACTTATATTGTGCTCACAGGTGCTTCTAGATTGGCATCCACAATCCAAATGTTTAGAGGAAGCACAAGAAACACAACAAACAATGAAGACTTATCTCCCACTCAAAACAAAAAGGAAGCAGAGCAGTCAATCAAAGACAAAGAAAAGAACCCTCAAAATGCTCTACAAAGTCTACTGATAAACATGTTAAATAAAAAGTTTGAAACAATACCTCAATCCTTCCATAAATTAACAAATTCAGGGCCTCGACAAACAAAAAGATAAATGAACTTCCAGAGTCAAAGGAAAAGATAGCTACTCAGCTAAAAGATTTGAGAGACAGCACTCAAACCAAATGAATTAATGAAAGAAGTCCATGCAGGACCTAAGAGATAATTATAGCAAGAACATGGAAATCATCAGGAAAGACCAGTCCGAAGGAAAAGAGATTCGAAATCAAGTAGCTAGCCAACATTCCTGACTAGATGAAACAGAGGATTGAATCTCAGGAGCTGAAGATTCCCTAGAATTTATGGAGAAAGATCAAACACAATACAAAAGGAATCCAATCAACATAACAGATTACTCCAGGAGGTCCAAGACACAATCAGGAAGCCCAATTTAAGGCTAATCAGTATTGAGGAAAACGTGGAGAAAGAAGTTAATGAAATAGGGCAACTTATTTAAGAAAACATTAGCCGAGTTCTTCAGAAATATTCAGAACGATAGGCCTATACAGAAACAAGAAGCAATTAGATACCAAACCGACCAGAGCAGAGTAGGGCATCCAATTGACACTCAACTAACCCAGACTTCTCAGCAAAGTCCATAAAAGCAAGGAGAGCCTGAAATAAGGTATGCCAAAAGCTAAATAAAAATTACTACCAACAAAGAATACTGGACCCAGCTAAAATCTCATTCATAGGGAAAGGTTTAATAAAAGTCTTCCACAGTAAGGAAAAACTGAAACAATATATCTCCACCAAACCAGCTTTAGAGAAAATCCTCAAAGATGTACTATCCATGGAAAATAATCAACATCCCAATACAGACAGAGAAATGAACCCTAAGTAGAAAACCAGAACATTAGATCAAGAATTGGGAAGACACTATTTTAAACATGATAGCTATAATGAAGGAAAAAATGGTCATCTCTCAATCCCAACTCTCAACATTAATGGACTTAATTCTCCAATCAAACGACATAGGCTCATAAGTTGGATCAACAATCAGGATCCATCTTCCTGCTGCCTCCAAGAGACTCATCTATCCAGCTAAAGCAAACATCTTCTAAGAGTGAAAGGCTGGAATAAAACCTACAAGCAATCTGCAATCATAGCAGGCTGCAGTTACAATCCTAGTATCAGATAAAATTGACTTCAAATTAAAAATAGTAAGAAGACACAAAGAAGGTTACTACATACTAATAAACGGATCTCTCCTACAGGAGGATATAACCATCCTAAATATCTACACAACAAATACAGGAACACCCAACTTCATCATACAAACACTACTGACTGGAAAAACACTCACACACACACACACACACATTGATAGTTGGGGACTTTAAGACTCCACTGTCACCTGTGGACACATCAACACGCCAAAAACTGAACAAAGAAAACACAAATCTAAACAACTGCATAAACCAACTAAACTTAACCGACATCTACTGAATAGTCCATCCAGCAACACCAGAATAGACATTATTTCAGCAACACATGGGACATTATCCAAAATAGATCACATCTTAGGGAACAAAGAAAATCTGTACAAATTCAGGAGTATCAAAATCATTCTGTTTCTTCTCTCAGACAACAATGGAATAAAAGTAGAGCTCAACTCAAACAGCCAACACAGAAAATACTACAATTCATGGAGACTAAACAACACAGTGCTGAACCATCAGTGGGTCATTGAAGAAATTGAAGCAGAAGTTCAAATATTTATGGAATTCAAACAAGATGAGTACACAAAATACCAGCTCTTTTGGGACACAGCAAAGGCTGTTCTCAGAGGAAAATTTATATCTCTCAGTGACTAAATGAACAAACAAACTTGAGAAATAGCAACTCAACAACTTAAGAAGTCCATTAATCTCCTCGAAAGAGAACAACAATCTAAACCCCTTGTCAATAGACCGAAGCCAATAATTAAAATCAAATCAGAATTAAAAGAATTAGAGCCAAAAAAATTGAAAGAATCAACAAAACAGAGTGGGTTCTTTTAAAAAAATTAACAAGTTAGACAGACCCCTAGCAAAACTGACCAAAAAATGAAGGCAGCACACCCAAATAAAGAAGATTAGAGAAGAAACAGGTAACATCATCACAGAAACAACCACATTTCAGAACACAATAAAAGACTATTTTGCAAAAGTTTATGCTACAAATTTGAGAACCTGGAAGAAATGGACGATTTTCTAGAAAAAAATTATATCCACACACTCAAACATGAAGATTTAAAGCTTCTCAAAAGGCCCATATCCAGCATTGAAATAGAAAAAACAATAAGTGATCTCTCATCCAAGAAAAGCTAAGGTCCGGACAGATGCACAGCAGAATTCTACAAGGCCTTTCAAAGCAGAATTCACTCCAATAATTCTCAAAATCTTCAAGGGAATGGAAAGAGAAAGTTCACTACCAGACACATTCAATGAATCCAGTATAACCCTCATTACAAAACCAGTCAGAGAATCATCATGGAAAAAGAACTACACACCAATTTCCCTGATGAACAGAGATGCAAAAATTCTCATCAAAATTCTGGCCAATAGACTTCAACAGCTCACTCAAAAAATCATACTCCATGATCAAACTAAATTCATCTCAGGCATGCAAAGTTGGTTCAATATACGCGTCAATTAACATAATCCACCACAGCAAAGTTGGTTCAATACATGCAAGTGAATTAATGCAATCCACCACATCAAAGGGAGAAAGATAAAGAACCACATGATTTGATCTCTGGATGCGAAAACGGCATTTGATAAAATAAAGCACCCATTTATGATAAAAGCCCTGGAAAAATTGGGATTCCAGGGAACACTCCTGAATATAATATAGACAGTTTATGACAATCCCACAGCAAGCATAATTCTAAATTGTGAAAAGCTAGAGCCATTCGCCTTAAAATTAGAAGCAAGATAGGGATGTCTGCTCTCTCCCCTCCTCTTCAATATGGTTCTAGAACTCCTAGACAGAGCAATTAGGCAAGAAGAAAATATAAAGGGGATACAAATAGGGAAAGATGAAGTTAAACTTTCTCTCTTCACAGATGACCTGATCCTGTAACTAAAGAACACCATAGGCTGTACTCACAAGCTGCTAGAGCTGATCCAAAACGTTGGCAAAATTGCAGGATATAAAATAAACCCTAAAAAAGCAATGGTTTTCTATATGCTAATGATCTGAACCCCAAGGCTGGAATCAGGAAAGCAACTCCTTTTGCAATAGCCTCCAAAAATATGAAATACCTAGAAATAACCTTAACCAAGAAGTGAAAGATTTCTATGAGGAGAACTTTAAAATCCTGAAAAACGAAATTAAGACAGAACTAAGGAAATGGTATAACCTCCCATGCTCATGGATTGAGAGGATTAATATAATCAACATGGCAATGTTTCCACAGGCCATCTCCAAATTCAATGCAAGACCGATTAATATCCCAACACCATTTTTTAATGAAATAGAGGAAGCAATACAGAAATTCATATGAAACAATAAAAGACCCAGAATAGCAAAAACAACCCTAAGCAGAAAGAACAGTGCTGGAGGAATTACAATCCCCAACTTCAAGCTGTATTTTCAAGCTATAGTAATAAAAACAGCTTGGTATTGCCCTCAGATCAGGCCTGAAGACCAATGGAACGGAACTGAAGACACAGAAATGAACCCACATGCCAGGAGCGGAGCCAGCAGTTAATCTCACTTTGATCTCTGGCTGTGTTGCTATCACAAGGATATACTAAGTGCAAGGACATTTGTTTACTAGTATCTCTGCCAATGGCTGGAATTGCTTTGCTATGTCTGCTTTGCTATGTAAGCTGTCGTACATTCCTACGTTAATCAACCTCATTCTGTCTTTACTGCCAATAAATGTTGCGAACTTCAAACCTCTTTGTGTTCTTGAATTTTAGCTACCCTATGCTATTCCCTGGTTCCAAAACTGTATGTAAGCTGGAAGTTCAGAATAAACTTGGCTGCAGTCTTGAGTTACAATCTTAAGTTGCAGACCTTCCGACCCCATCTTTGCCTCTTGTCTTTTTTCTCTTGTCTTGTATTTTTCCTTTTCTTAAATCCTCGACCCCCTTATTCAGGATTGCCTTTACACTGCCCGCTGGTTCCGGCAGAGTGGCGCCCGAACAGAGACCTGTACACTTGGAACGAGGGCAGAGGACCCCGCTAAGGTAAGGATGCCTGATCACTTGGGAAGGAGAGCGGGAGAGAGTGTATCGAGAAATTATGGAACTAAGTAAAGGCTGCATGCTATACGTGTAGGCCCCCCAATAAATGCTTCAAGCACAGGTAGTGAAAGTTGTCCAAAGTCACTTAAAATGTTTCTTTCACTTTATGGAGGAAGCATGACCCCAGTTCCTGGAGGAAGGAACCAATAACTGAGAAACTTGGCAGAAAATTGGAAAAAAGATTCAGGAACATTATGACGCCAATGGCCCTAAGAAAACCCCAGTGGATGCTATTATTCCTTGGTATCTGGTCCGAGATTGCTTAGATCCTAGACTGAAACAGAATAAATTCAATCAGTTGATTGGAGAGACTGAAAGGGACCTGATGAGTATTGCCCAGCTCCAGGAGCATATGCTGCTTCCTGGGAAGAGCTGAGAAAATTAATAAGACCTGAACCCACTGGGCTAGATATTAAGGAAGACTCAGATGGCTCAGACACTGAGGAGAAATTAGGCAACGAGCCTAGTAAAGATAGATTGAACTGTGTTGAGAATATGATGGAATCAGTTATAACCATATTGTCATGGCTTCATCCAGAACAACAAACTCCTTGAAAGGTAGATACTGGTGAGCCCCCACCAAGAGTCCTGCAGATTTACAGCTCTCCTAGGTGCAGACTGCTCACAGAGGGGAGGGACCTGAGGGTAGGCAAATGCTAAAACCGCCGAGGTAACTTCTCCTGACCGAGTGCTCTACACTCATCCACCACGACAACGACAGATTTGAAACCCCAACCAGGGTGAGTGACGATTAGCGTGGAGCTTGGATTTTCCATAAAGCTACTGGGCTAGGTCAAGGGGATCAGCAATTGTGGGTATTTGGATTCAACTGATGTCTCGTTCAGCTCTGCTGGTCGCTCATCAAGTGGGGGACAGTCTAAAATGTTTCAGGAAAGCCCAATCTTACATATTTGGAAGATTGAGCCCAATCTTACATATTTGAAATATTTTGCAGGACTTACCTAACTTCTATGAGTGCTCAGGCAGATGAAGTTCTCTCTGTCTCATTCTCTGTCTGTCTCACTAAACTCTTCCTGCCTGCCTGTAACATAGGATGGACTGGTGCTAGCTTCCAAAGGTACCAACATTGGTTTAACATCTGCTTTGAAAGACTCAAAGAAAGGTTTTCTATTCTTGTTATTGTTGTTAAGTTTGGAGACTCAGTTAAATTCTGCTTGTTTGGCTAAATTCTAAGTTTCCTCTAGCATTGAACACATGGTCGACAATAGCATTGGTAGGGTTGGAAGTCCACTCATCCCTCAGGTGACACGCATGCCAAATTCCTGGAGGCTGGGCAGGGACTTGGAGTCTCCAGCTCCTGGTAACCCTGCCCCTACTCTGAACTCTGTAACTGTGGCCTTGCATTTCAAAGGTGCCTTGCAATTCAAATGCTGGAAGATGAAAGAGTCTTGCTGTGAGGTTGCAGTCTATGTTCTGTTCATGTCCTGTCTCCCATAAGCTCCCCATGGTAGCTGAACTGGTTTCTCAAACTGTGGCTTCTCAGATAATCTCTAAAAATTGTGGTTTGCTGGAAAAGTCTTTTTTTGTTTACTATTTAACCACGTGGTTCTAAAATATAGGTAAAAGAACATCATTTGCCACAGAAATTCCAGAAAAATTACATGGCCAATTAAAGAACAATTCTAAGAGTGCCCCAAAGATTGTGCACATTGTGTATATGTCTGTATGTCTGTCTATGTGTATCTGTTGGTAAAACTTAAAAACAAAACAAAAAACAGGTTTTAAACCCAAACTGATCATGTTTGGGTGCAAGCAAATGTGTCTGAGAAAATCTCCAAAAGATTCGAGTCAAGTGTACATGTAATCGTGACAATTCTTTGATATAGACTAAGATTTTGCTTCTCCATTTTTTTCTTTTTTTTCCTATGCTCTCACAAAATCTTTAAGATCAAGGGACCAGAGTCATTTTGGAACAGCTGTACAAATGTGACTATTAACCTAAATTTTCCTGACCCCAACTTAACATTTTGCTTTATGGGATGCAGGTTGACATGTGTGCTAGCTAAGTGGACCGTGGCAGTCTGTGGCTACAGAAAGCTGCCTCCACAGCTGGACTCCCAAACTGCCTGGTTTGCTCAGGCCATCTAGGAGTCCTGTGAGGATTTTGACAGGCCCAGGCTGTCAAAGGCTACTACCCTGGCTCTGCCTGCCCCAAGATTAGAGTTGGGTTTATAGCAGGCCTATCATGACAGAGGTGCAACCGAGACTTATTCCAAGGTTAAAAGCATCAGAGTTATGTTTGGCGACCACAGGGTTACACTGGGGTAGCATTGGTGTCTTCTCCTTCCATGACTCACAGGCTGCTACAGAGAGCAGACTTGGTTAGTCTTCAATCTGTGTGGATTTTATGACTAGGAAGATGATTAAAGGCCCAAGCCTTCTAAAATCTGTTTAAAAATGTCTTTAACCAGTCTGTGTAGAAATTTACAGGCAACCAGCAGGAAATGTGACAGCCTGTCCAGAGGACTCTTTGAGATGCTACTACAACCATACCCAGATACAAGCATTCTCTCCTGCTGGCCTGGATGGAAGACACAGCCACTTCAGATCCACTGAAGCTAAGACTTTTATTGTTATTCATTTGTTTTCTCTTTCACCTGCCAGTAAGGTAAGGTTAAATAATATGATTTGATTTGATGGCACATGGATCTCATTCAGTCTGCGGATCTCTAAGTGTTACAAGAAAACTTTGGCAACTATTTGTTGGTCAACTCCTAACAACTTACAAGTAAACTCTACTCCTTTCTTTTGGTCTTCTGTTCCTTTAATTGGAAATAAAAAGGGCTTCTATGGCTAAGACTCCCTGGATTACAATACAAAGCCAGCCAAGGCAAAGAGAAATAAATATACCTCTTGGTAATATTTGAGGTCCTTATTAATTTACTAGTCAGAAATTACAGATTACGACTTCTCATTTGCGTACCTTGCATGCTTTTCAAAGTTTCTGGGAGATTTTAATTGGCTTCAAACTTATCTTAAATTATCCACAGCTGAATTAAAACCCTTATTTGATCTATTAAAAGGAGACCCTGACCCTACATCTCCCAGACAAATGACAATTGAAGCAGCTAAAGCCTTAAGCATAGTAAATTCTGCCATTTCTACCCAACATGTAAATTATATTGATTACTCAGCCCCTTGGGAAGCATATATCTTAACTACACCTCATTCTCCAACTGTGGTCCTCTGACAGTAGGGACATCTTCTATGGCTTTCCTTGCCTGCTACTCCCTCAAAAGTGTTAACTCCCCATTATAAATTGGTGGCCACCTTAATTCCATATGTGCCGTGTGGAATCTTGTAAGTATCTCGGATGAGATCCACAGGTTATTTATGTCCCCTATACTTTAAAACAGCCATAAAACACCAAATTTCTAAATTAAAAGGGGGGGAATTATACCCCTTCCTCCTGTTAATATTCTTTCTCATGCTTTATTCGCAATAAATATTTTAAATTTGGACTGGAAAGGCCTTTCCACAGCACATCTGTTCTGGGAAAATAGAGAGAAAAGAGCTTTTGCCCAAGTTAAGTGGAAAGATCCTTTAACAGGTGCTTGGCACAGGCCCGATCCAATATTGACATGGGGTTGAGGACATGTTTGTGTTTTTTCAAAGAATGAAAATGACACCCGCTGGCTACCTGAATGTTGTGTTTGGATTGTGGAAGCTCAACAGAATCATAAAAGCACTGACCCACTGGGCTTACATGCCAAATACACCGAAAGTGCACCTTGTGACTTGTGAAGGAGCTGAGGTGTTCATCCATTTCAACAGATTAGCATATGGGACAGCTCCAGATCCTTTTGTCCAACACGCTAAAATGAGAGACTTTGCAGCTTCTGGCATTGGAACCCCTTTATGTTTTACAACTGATTCCAACAGTTATATTCCAGGCTGTACTGTAATGTAATCCATAAATCATAGAATTTGAATTTCTGATAACAATGAAGTATTTAATATACAAATGACTTCATTGCCTACTAGGTTCCATGTACATGCTAAATCTACATCGTCCTTTATGATACCTCACTGCATCAATTCTTCTCAAATTGTAGAATCCCCAGGAGAACGGCATACCATAAAGTGTAGCCATGAACATCCTTTTATAACCAATATTTCAGGAACTAATTCTCAGCTGATGGACTGGTCCGGAGCCAATCTCACCAACAAGTACAACCCAGGTCTGGGGTGGATGAATGGACACCCTCAACGTCATGTCTGGATGTTAGTGGCTGTCCTAAATAATATCTCCTGGCTCACTTCCTCTTCTTTAAAAAATAGTATGAGTTGTGTAACACTTCCTTATGCCATAATGTATGGACCTTTTAATATCTCTATAGGAGCCACGTATTTCAATGTTACTTGTACTAAGTGTTCTTTTACAAATTGCTTGTATGGTGGTCTTACTGATTCTGTAATTGTTATTAAGCAGCCTCCATTTGTCATGCTTCCTGTGAACATATGTGAAGCTCGTTATGAAGAAATAGGTATTCAAGTGTTAAAACATTTAAAAGAGCTCATGCGCCATAGACGACTCATAGGGCTATTGTTAGCAGGCATTGTAGCCTTTATTTCCTTGTGTACCTCTTCTACAGCAGCTACTGTGGCTTTAGCACAAAGTGTGCAGCCAGCTCATTATGTTAATCTGCTTGCTCATAATACTATGCAAGCCCTGCACTTTCAAGGCAGGATTGATGATAAGGTAGAACAAAAATTAGAAGCATTGTATGAATCTGTGTTGTCTCTCAGAGAACAAATTCATGCTTTACAAACTTTGCAACTGGTGTGCTGTCATGCTGGGTTTGACGTTATCTGTGTCACCCTCCATAAATATAATGGGTCGAGCTATCCTTGGGAACAAGTTGTAGCACATCTTAATGGTGTTTGGCAACATAGTAATTTGTCCTTAGATCACTTTCAACTCCCTAGGCAAATAGCTGGACTAGAACAAGCTCCGCCTCTGGACTCTGAAGTGGCAGAAACAGCAAAAGAACTGTTTGAACAACTTCAACAGTATATCCCTTCCTTGACTAATGTTAAGGAGCTGATAATGACATTGCTCGGCCCAGAGATACTTTTGCTGATGGTTTTTCTATGCCTTCCATGGATTGTATGCATATTGCAAAACTCTTTCATGAGGTTAACCTGCCAGCTGCATAAGGTCAAGCTCCAAGTGAATGATTTTTCCCCTGAGAGGAACCACAGTCAGAGAAGGGTACGAGGGGCTCTCAGTCTGACCAACCTATTACAGGGCCTTCAGCGTTGCTCTGAAAAAGATCCCGAGGACGGTTTAAGGCAGGCTAGGTGACCCACCCAACCTAAAACAGGCGAGTTCACTTCTTTAATCAAAGATGGTGGACCCACACATCTATGCCTACTAAATCTTTGATAAAGGACCTGAAAAATAGGATGTAAGAAAGATTGCCTCTTTAACAAATGGTGCTGGCAAAACTGGGTAAACACAACCAACAAACGAACACTAGATCCATACATATCACCCTGCCCCAAAATCATTTCCAAATGGATCAAAGACCTCGAAATTAAAACAGATACCCTGAAAATTCTAAATGAAGTAGTAGGAGAAACACGTGGGCTCCTTGGCACGGGATGAAACTTCCTTAACCAAGACCCAGAAATGCTACAAATCATAGAAAGGATGCACAAATGGGAATGCATCAAACTGCAGAATTTCTGCAGGGCAAAGGACATAGCTTGCAAGGTAACCAGAAAGCCTACAAATTGGATAAAGTTCTTTACCGGCCATAAAACGGACAACGGTCTCATATCCAATATATATTCAAAACTAAAAAAATTACATTCTGGCAACAAAAGTGCAAAGAAGCAATTGCCCCCTCAACAAGTGGGCTGAAGACTTAGAAAGAGACTTCTGTGATAAGAAAATGAGAATGGCCAAAAGACATAGGAAAATTTGCCCTAAATCACTGGCCATAAAAGAAATGCAAATCAAAACAACATTGAGATTCCATCTCACACCTGTAAGAATGTCCTACTACAAGAAAACTAACAATAACAAATGTTGGAAGGGATATGGCTAAAAGGGAACCCTACTTCATTGTTGGTGGGAATGTAAACTGGTTGAGCCACTCTGGGAAGTGGTATGGAAATTCTTAAGAACGCTAAGCAAAGAGCTCCCCTATGACCCAGCTGCCCCATTTTGGGACATCTACCCAAAAGACCACAAACAAGAACACACTAAAGCCACCAGTACAATGTTCATCACAGCACAATTTGTCATAGCTAAAATATGGAACAAACCCAGATGCCCCTCAGGAAAATCACGATCAGGACAATGTGGTACATATACACAAAGGAATTTTATGCCTCTATCAGAATGAATGAAATTTCCCCATTCGTAAGGAAATGGAAGGACTTGCAAAAAATTATACTAAGTGAAATCAGCCAGACGAAAAGCAATTTGGACTCTATGATCTTCCTTATAGGGAGTAATTACCACAGGTTTAGGCTAGTCACAGCAGAGGGTTACAAGAGCCCAGTAGTTATACCCTGATCAACACATAAGATGAAGCTCAGTAAAATAAACTTACAATATGCCATAGGAAACCATAGCTTCCATTGTTGATTATCCTCTTGTATCTCCTTCCTTTGGATGTACCTGCACTACCACTGTACCTTATCTGAGTACATTGGAAACTGTGTATACTGGTATTAGAACTAGGAAAGTGAAAGTGAATACTAAAATCGAGAGACACAGTATAAAAGGACAAACGACTGCAAAAGCAATGCTTTCCCAACTGGTGTAAACCAACTGAACACTCATGAGGGAGAGTGAAAGAGGGAGAGGGGAGAGGGGAAGGAGGGAGGAGGTAACAAACTGTACAAGAAATGTATCCAATGCCTAACGTATGAAGTTGTAGCCACTCTGTACATCATTTTGACAATAAAAATAAATTTAAAAAGCTAGTATTTTATTAGCAAGGTAAGACTTGCCATATAGCTCCTAGGAGAGAGATCATGTTGATTGTGATATTTAATTAAAATGCCAATTTCATATTTCCTGTCTCTTGCCATAGTTATGAACAGCTATGTCTTCAGTGTCCTAGTACAATTTCTAGTATAGTAAACACATCAAATTCCTGGCTATAGTAGCCACTAACCTGATCATAATTCATAAATGACTAATGTTAAAATCCTACAGCTGTAAAAACTAGAAAATTTTATCTGTAAGTACTAATGAGTGGTGGAATCTCTTACCATTATCATGGAAAATAACATTCTGGCAATAAACACTTTTTATGCTAATTGATTTATTACCTAACACCTCTTAGAAGTTTTTCAGGTGAGATACATGTAACTTCAGTGATTCTGGCAAAATGGATACAACATAGGGATTTTAAATTGGTGGTACTAATATTTTTCTTATCCAACCATTACAAAATTCTAGTCACTAGATCTTACTTTAAACAAATGTGGCTTTCTCGTTTTTTTTTTTTTTCTGATCCAACCCAAACAAGAGTGACTAGTCATTGCATATAATCATATGAAGTCCAAAACATTTCTTCAGTTATATGTTTGTCTAATTTTACATGCAAAACAGACCAAGTGTGTAACACTCACATGTTCGATTAAAATATGTTCTGATTGGGAGGAACTATATTATAACATGGAGAGGGAAGACATTAAACTGATTGAATATTAGACAGTTAATAGTTTGATTAGTGAAGTTTTTACTGAGTAATCTCAATGAGAAAGAGGAAGAAAACAGCAAAACTTGGGTTAATCATGTCAAATATTAAGTTGAGAATGGAGGCATGGAAGAGCTGTATTCAATGTGCATAAAAAATCTTCAGATATTTTGCTGCCTGAATTTCTCTACTCCAAACTTTTCATTTTACTGATAAGGAAACAGAGACCCAAAGAACCTAAGAAGTTTGGCTGAGGTTCAGCCAGTAGGTGGCAGAAACCCAATTCTGAAATTGGGTCTAAGGCAGTAGGAAGCAGAGCAGTATTAGAGATAGTTTCATGAAGCAACATCTTTCTGTCTCTCTTTGTATCTCTGTTTCTCTGTCTCTTTCTCTGACTCTCTCTGTCTCTCTTTCTCTCTCTCTCTGTTTCTTCCTATCCCCGCCCTTCTATATTACTCGGATTTGAGCTTCATCCTTGACAGACAAGTTCTTTCCCATTGAACCTATGCTTCTAACCGCTTTTCTGCTTAATTTTTCCTCAGGTCGCGTCTCATGTTCAGGCAGGCCTTGGACAGCAGCCCTCTTATCTGGAATAGCTGGAAACCCACAGGTGCACCATTTTAGCTAGCTCACTGATGGAGATGGTTTTTCAGTAACTTTTTCCTCAGGCCAGTCTCAAACTGCGATTCGATGGAGTCCTATCTCTCAACTGTGAATTGTACTTTTGTTGCTAATCTCAGATTTTTAATGTTGTAAGTTTGAAGTTTGTATTAATGACTTATTGTGTAAAATTTCTTTAGCATATATTAAGGAACTTCATGACCATGTAAGGACCATTTCTTATAAAAGTGATGTTCACTAAAATCAAATGAATTTATAACTGGGGATCCACAAAGGAAAATTATTTGGTGTTTATGTTCCTCTTACACTTGACCATGCTTTTTCAATATGGTAATGCATCTCATACATGACTTCCCTAAATGAATCTTTTTAACAGATTTCATACTTATATTTCTTTTCATGAAAGGGCTATATTATATAGTACAATCATGAATTTAGTATATGAGATATTACTGGCTACAATCCTGAATCCTGGGCTTCTCTGTGGATTATACTTAGAGAAAGTATGACGGAAATAATATGGATAATGTTCAAAAAGATGCCCAGATATTTTCAACAAACCAAGGCTTAGCACCATGACAACTAGATGATATATAGGCTATAATATTTCTTTTTTTTTTTTTTTTTTTGGCCAGTCATGGGCCTTGGTATCAGGGCCTGAGCACTGTCCCTGGCTTCCTTTTGCTCAAGGCTAGAACTCTGAAACTTGAGCCACAGTGCCACATCTGGTCATTTTCTATATATATTGACTGGGGAATGGAACACAGGGCTTCATGTATAGGAGGCAAGCACTCTTGCCAATCGGCCATATTCCCAGCCCATGCTGCAATATTTTTAGAGTATTCTGATGAGCATAGAGAGCTTCTTATTTCTGAGAATTCACAAGAATGAGCAAACACACACACACACCTTATTATATGTACAACAGCATAGTTTGCAAAAAAAATTTAGCGGTAGTAGTGACTTTGTGCTTCCAAGGCAGGCATTCTACCCCATGAACCACAACCCTAGATTTTTTCAATTTTTCATGTTTCTCAAATATAATCAAATACTAGTGCATCCACTGGCCTGTACAGTTATCTTCCAGGTAATTCTTCCCATAAAGCTGTCAGGTGTCATAATGCTCAACTTTTTATTGATGGAGATTTAATGAATTTGTTTTTATAAAGGTGATGAACAGAGGGCTTACAGTTATGTAACTCAGGTACTGAGTTCTTTTCCTTTTGAACATTGTCACCTCCTCCCTCATTTTCCCACAGATGTTTTTCCACCTTCACCCTCACTGCAAGTTGTATACTTCATTTCCAACATAGTGTCTAGCGAGTATCACAGTGGAATTGATGCACTGCTTGTCCTTTGTTTCAGTAGCCATACAAATGACAAAGGTCTCAAATCTAAACTATACTTAGAACTAAAAAAATAACTAAGTCCACCCTACAAATCCTCAAAGAAATAACTATTCCATTAGTAAGTGGGCTGAAGACTTAAAGAGACACTTCTATGCAAAGTAAATAAAAATGGCCCACAGACACAGGAAGAAATGCCCATCTCTGGTCATAAATGAAATGCAAGTCAAAACTACATTGAGATTCCACCTTCCCCCAGATAGAATGTCCACTGTCAATAAAACTAATAACAGGTACTGAAGGGGATTTAGCAAAAAGTTAAGACTGCTTCTGTTTGTAGAGTGTAAACTTGTAAACCACTCTGGAAAGCAATATGGAGGTTCCTCAAATTGTTAAATATAGAGCCCTATGACCCAAAGATTCCACTTCTGGGCATTTACCCAAAGGGTCACAAACAAGACCATACAAAAGCTACCAGCATAACTATGTTGCAGCATATTTACCATAGTTAAGAAAGGGCTGCAAGCCACAGGCTCCTCAGTAGATGAATGGATCAAGTAGTTGTGGTACATACACAAAATGGAATGCTATATTTCCATCAGAAGGAATGACATTGTTCCATTTGTAATGCAATGGAAAGACTTGGGAAAAATCAGACTAAGTGAAGGGTTCCAGACCTAAAGAATCATAGATTCAAACGTTACCTCATTAGTTATAATTAATATATGTCCTGGATAGTCCTAGCAGATGATCACAATAGCTCAATAGATATGTACCTATGATCTCACAAGACAATGCTAAGTGAATTGATCCTGAAGATATGGAAAAAAGAAGGATTTCTATGTTGTTTTTGATGTACTATGTGAAGTTATTTCTTTTTTTCCTTCGTTATATTTATTTGATATTGGCCCCCTGAGGAAAATATATGTTTGTCTGAATTAGGTAAGGGAAAGGGAAAAACAAAATGGTGAGAAAAAGAATAAAGAGTGAACCAACCCAACAGTGAATTTTTGAAAATTAACCATACAAATACCTTGAGGAGACAGCAGTGGGCAGGGCAAGAGGGATATGGGAGAGGAAGAAAGGAGGGCATAGGATTGGGGATATGGCCTAGTGGCAAGAGTGCCTGCTTCATATACATGAGGCCCTGGGTTCGATTCCCCAACAGCACATATACAGAAAATGGACAGAAGTGGCGCTGTGGCTCAAGTGGCAGAGTGCTAGCCTTGAGCAAAAAGAAGCCAGGGACAGTGCTCAGGCCCTGAGTCCACCCCCAGGATTGGCCAAAAGAAAAAAAAAGAAAAAAAAGAAAGGAGGGCATAAAATGAGGGAGGAGGTAATAAGTATAACAAGAAATGTACTCACTAACATGTGTAAGTAACTGTAACTCTTCTGTACATCATCTTGACAACAAAATTAAATAAAAAAGATCATAAACGTGAAGCAATTTTTCTTCCAATACGGAAAACCCAGGCCAAGATTGATTCATCAGATAAATCTATGAAACATTTGAAGCTAGATAATATCAATACTACTCACAGTCTTCTGTGAAATAGATGCAGATAGAGAAATCCCAACACATATGATGAATCTAATATCAAGATCAGGCAAAAAAAACCGACAAGGACACAAAATAAAAAGAAAATGACAGGACAATCTCTCTTGTGAACACTGAGGAAAAACTCAACAAAACATTGGCTAACAGAATCCACAAAGAGATTTAAAAAACGATACAACATGGTCTTGTAGTTTTCACTTCACAGATGCAAAGCTAGTTTAAAATATGTACATGGATAAATACAATTCACCACATGAACAGAGCTAAGACAGAATCACATTGGTCTCTGAGTTAAAGCACCAAAAGCTTTTGATAAAACACAACACTCCTGCATGCAAAAAGCCCTGTATAGGCTGCAATTTTTGTTAGAATATTCTGATGAGCACAGAGAGCTTCTTATTTCAGAGTATTCACAAGACAAAGCAAACACAAACTCACTCCTTATATGTTCAACAACATAGTTTGCAAAAAAAAAAAAAAAAAAATAGCAGTATTGCTCAGGCCTTACTGATTCCCAGGCTGGCATTGTAACCCAAGAACCAAAAATCTAGCCTTTTCCAATTTTTGTAGTTTCTCAAATACAATCAGATACTAATGCATAGACTGGCCTGGACTGTTATCCTCCAGTTTATGATTCTTATAAAGCTGACATTTGTCATTATGCTCAACTTTTTATTGATAATGATTTCATGATTATTTTTATAAATGTGATAAACAGAGGGCTTAGAGTTCAGTAACACAGGTAATTCGTTCATAACTTTTTGAACATTGTCACTTCCACCCTCAGTTTCTCTCAGTTTTTTTCCACCTTCACCCCACTGGAAGTTGCATACTTCATTTTCAATATAGTGTCTAGGGAGTATCACTGTTCTATTGATTTACTCCTTGTTTTTTGTCTCAGTATCCATACAATTGAAATAGGCCTCATATCTAAAATATACTTGTAACTAAAAAAATTAAGTCCTCCCCATCAAATCCTGAAAAAAAACCTACCCCATTAGTAAGTGGGTTGAAGACTTAAAGACAGACTTCTCTGCAAAGGAAATGATAATGGCAAATAGACACAGGAAGAAATGAGCAAAATCTCTGGCCATAAAAGAAATGCAAATCAAACCTATGTTGTGATTCCACCTTCTCCCAGGTAGTATGTCCACTGTCAAGAAAAGTAATTACAGATGCTGAAATGGATTTGGCCAAAAGGGAACACTGCTTCACTCTTGGTGGTGCCTAAACATGTTCAACTACTCTGGAAAGCAATATGGAGGTGTCTCAAAAGGTAAAAAATAGAGGTCCTTATGACCCAACTATTCCACTTCTGGGCATTTACACAAAGGATCACAAACAGACCATACTAAAGCTACCAACATAACTATGATGCAGCATTGTTTACCATAGCTTAGATAGGGCTCTAAGCTACATGCTTCTCCGTAGATGAATGGATCAAGAAATTGTGGTGTATGCACACAATGGAATGCTATACTTTCACCAGAAAGAATGACATTGTTCCATTTGTAATGCAATAGAAAGACGTGGGAAAAAATTCATACGACGTAAAGGGGGCCAGACTTAAGGAAACGTAGGTTCCATGGTTTCCCTCATTAGTAATAATTAGTATCTTTAGGATAGTCCTAAGAGATGATCCCAATAACTCAATAGATATGTACACATGATCACGAGAGATAATGCTAAGTGAATTGAACCTGAACATATGGAAAAAAGAGGGATTTCTTTGATGTTTTTAATGTACTAAGCAAAATTATTTCTTTTTTCTTTCATTTGCCCCTGTTTTCACTGTATTTGATATTGGTACCAAGAGGATTGTATATATGGTTGTCTGAATTATGGAAGCGAAATGGAACATTAAAATGGGGAGAAAAAGGATAAAGAGTGAACCAACACAACAGTGAATGTGTTCAAAATTAACTGTACAACTAACTTGGGGGGTGGCAGTGGGCAGGGAAAGAGGGATAAGAGAGGAGGGAAGGTGGGCGTAAAATGAGGGAGAGGGTAATAAGTATAAAAAAATTGTACTCACTAACTTATGTGTGCAACTGTAACCCTGCTGTACATCATCTTGCAAACAAAAAAAAAATGAAAAGTTCATGAAAAAAAGCAATCAATTTTTCTTCCAATCCTACAAACCAAGGCTAAGATTGATTCAAAAGATTATTCTATGAAACATTTAAAATTAGATAATGTCAAGTCTACTCACTATCTTCTGTGAAATAGTTGCAGAGAGAGAAATCCTAAACACATACTAAGAAGCTAATATCAAAACCATCCAAAAAACCGTCAAAGACACAAAATATAAAGAAAATGACAGAGCAATCTATGTTATGAACACTGATGAAAAACTCCTCAACGAAATATTAGCTAACAGATTCCAGAAAGAGTTTAAAAAATATCATACAACATGATGTTGTAGTCTTCAGTCCACAGATGCAAAGCAGTTTTAAATACCTACAGGGATAATAATATTCACCCCACTAACAGACCTAAGACCAAGAATCACATAGGTCTCTGAGTCAAAGCCCAAAAAAGCATTTGACAAAATACAACAGACTTTCATGCACAAAGCCCAGGAGAAATAGTATTAAAAAGAACATTCTGTAAACAATAAAAGACATAAATGAAAGAGCAACTGCTAATACCATCCTAAATTTGTTAAAACTAAACACAATGCCATTAAAATAAGGAACAGACAACGATGTCCACTCTTTCTAGTCTCATTTAATACACACCTGAAATCCCAAGCCATAGCAATAAAGTAACACGAGGATATCAAAGGGATCCACATAGTAAAGGAAGAAATCAAACTATCCCTATCCACAGATGACATAATCTTATAGCAGATGGAAAGAAGAAACTCCAATGTCAAACTCTTACATCTAATAGCCAAACACTTAGACCTAATAAACCATGTTGGTAAAGTAGCAGGATCCAACATTAATAAAAAAAAAAAAAAAAAAAAAAAAACACACGCTACCTACAAAGCACACAAAGAAAAAAGAAACAAACAACAACAAAACAGCAGCATTTCTGTATACCGTGGATATTACCAGGCAGAGAAGGAAATCATGGAAAAAAAACTATTTGCAATATCTAAAAACAAGAAAAATAATACTTTGTAATTAAAATTATTGAAGATGTCAAAGACCAATTTAATGAAAATGATAAATCAAAGAGGCGACAAGATGTTATACAAACTCAATGCAATCACCATCAAAATTCCACACCAAAATCTATACAGAATAGAGAAAAGAATCCAAATCTGCATATAAAGAAAAGAAAGACCTGGAATTCCCAAAGGAATTGTAGGCAAAAGAACCAGTGACAGAGATTTCACACTGCCAGACATCGAATATTATTACAAAACCATAATAACAAACACAGCCTCATACTGGCACAAAAACCATGCCCAAGTTAAAAGAAATGGGGTACAAGACCCATGAATGAATTATTTTTTGTTGTTTGTTTGGTTCTGAGCCAGGACTGGGGCTTGGACTCAAGGACCAAGATCTCTCCCTGATGTTATTTAGCTCAAGACTATCATAGTTCTACTTGAGCCACAGCACCACATTTGGCCTTTTTTTTTTTTTTTTCAAATTTTTATTATCAAACTAATGTACAGAGAGGTTACAGTTTCATACATTAGGCATTCAATACATTTCTTGTACTGTTTGTTACCTTGTCCCTCACACCCCTTCCTCCTCCCCCTTTCCTTTCCCCCCCAATGTGTTCAGTTCGACGTCCGAAAGAGACAATAAAACACTAATTCACATATACATGTGTTCATATGTACATACTTTAATCATACTGTAAATAATGTTAAAGATAAGGAAACAAATTACTTCATTGTTGTCTATCTATGTAAGAAAAAGGAATCTTTACCAAACACAGAATTGACAGTGTCCATTGTTACAGTCTTGGACAACCCACTCTTAGCAGATTCAGAAAGAAAATGTCTGATTTAAATCAATAAAATTGTGATGACTAAAAGAAGAAGGTTTTCTTTCCAATAACTCTTAATTGTGAACTATTTTATTTGAATGAATGCGGTTTTCATTGCAGGTCACTTGATAAGTTTCCTTCACAAATAGTGAGGCAAAAACGAGCAATTATCATTCTGTTGCTCACAATAAATCAATTCAGGTTTTCTTCAATATTTTACTGTCAGTGCCAAGAGCTATTGTTCAAATAAAGGAAATATAGGCACACTTTGTTATATGTTGATACTCATGCTGGTGTTTTCCCAATTGAATCTATTCAGAGTAAATATTTTCTTTCAATGTTCATATTATTCCTGTAGTGTAAAATAAAACATCTTATATCCTACAGCATTTCATAGAGATTGTATGTCTCCACCTAAAATGATGCATGCTAAGCAAAACTTTGTCATCAATAAGACTGCATTATAAAAAAATTGTGATAGAATTTCAGTAGGACTTCCATATTTAGTCTGCTATCTTTAATTTCATTGTAACATAATCAAAATCTGTTTTTATGTGAACTCTAAATCTTTTATATATTCCAAAAGCAGTATTCCATGCCCTTACAGTAACGAAAACCATTAGGGTCAGACGTTGATATACTTGAGTAGAGAATCAGACAATTGTGCAACATATATGCTGCATGAAAGTCCATGCAGTTTGATACTTCAGTACTGGATTCTGAAGGGTTGAAAATAAAATGAGGCCAATAGAACTCACGATATTCTTTACCCACTGTTTCCTGAAATTGGGTTTGCTTAAGTATCTGTGTGTGGTATGATCAAAATATTGCTTCTGCTCTACATGGCAAGCGGGTCAGGATCCGCACAATTCCTGCTTCCAGATGCAGTAAATCTTGAGGCATATTTTTGAAATACTCAATTTTTTGTTGACAGGAAAACATTGCTTGATCCTTCATTGTTTTATCTATCACCATGGACTGGCTGTATCTATATGTACTTCCATTTCTTTCTTCATGTCCCAATGTTCTCTCAATGATAACTTTCTGTGTTCTTGATTTTTTAATGGAATTTAATGTTCATATTTTCGGTAATTTCAGCCATCATCACTGGAATTTTTTCCTCCATTTGTATTTCATCGGTGTTGTTTTGGGGATTGGTGAGTTGACTTGACCTTTCAAGAAAAAAGTAATGGTACTTTGTGTTTTAGCATCTTGGATGCTGAAGTTATGAAGGATTGATTTCCCCTACACTTTCCTGTGCTGGATCATAGGTGGCAGCATTATTGAACAAGTGTATATCTGCATCAATAATTTCATAGCGTTTGCTTTTGGTCATATGTCCCCGAGCATTTCTTATTACTAGTATTCCCGATAATAGACATTCTTCTTGGGGCTATGTCGAATGTGAGGGTCATTTTGCTTTGCTTTTTTTTTTTTTTTTTTTTTTCGCCTGTGGTATAGAGCATTCTTAATGTGTCTCTAGGCCGATCTCATTTCCTATTCAGACAGATTAAAAATTGATTCATATTAAGTTTCTTAGCTTTATAATAGAAAATATAAACACAACAGAGATATTTTAAACGTTATGATTTTGCAATTCAGTTGAGCTTAAGGACTTCTGTTATGTGAAATTTAATTAGAAATACATTTCCCTAGCACCTAGCCATATCCCACAATTTACTATCATGAATATATAAAACATGACATTCCTTGAAGAATAAAATGTTCTAATTTGGAATGCATTTTAACTCCTGGGACTTGACTTTTTATTAAGGCCAGTAGAAGGCTCCCGTCATTTTCCTTTTGGTCACAAAACATAAACTAAACACAAATGATCAAGGTTGACGTCGTTTCATGTACCTGGTTTAACATGTGAGATTGTTATCACAAGCAATCTCATTAACCTAAAGCAAGGAAACTAATTCTGACACACACACACTAATATTTAAACTCAATTTAGTAGGTTCCAGGATCTTGAAACATGTATTCAGTCAGACTTAGCCTTTAACTCTGCATATCAGGGAAAATCCCTGCAAAAATTACTCACAACCATGCATATACTAATTGTAAGCTCAGTGGACATGCTATAAAGACATAAAAAGGTTTCATATTAAGGCTAGATGTTGTGTGTGTGCGTGTGTATGTGTGTGATTATTCATTAAAATGTTGACAAAGTGTTGTGCAAAAGGGTACACATACATATGACAGTGCATACATTTCATGTGATATCATATACCCTTGATTTTTTCCCCTTCCCTAGATCAGGTAGGTATATATACAATACCTAGTATACCAAAATCCTCTACATTAACATGTAGCTTATGACAAAGGAAATAATCCTAGAACTTTAAATGTAATATCAACAATAGAATCCTCCTGAGTCCTCTTGGAGTTGTTTTACTTATTCTCATCTTTTACAGTCATATGTACTTAGCTGCTGAGCTATTGTTATCTACTGATAGGTCTATTCTAGACCGTTTTGTTTAGTACTTGTTAGGTTTTATATGCATAATGTAACGTCACTGAGGCAAACCTGTGGAAATACCATTTCAAAAGGATTTTCTTTTGCCGTCCTGGTCTCTACTGTCCCCTCACCCATCGTAACAGTCTTATAAAAGGAAACCTTGCCCCTTGGTTCTGTGTGTTCTACGCTTGTCTCACTCAACAATATTTGTTATAATTCTCATTATTTGCCTTAGAATAACAATATTTTATCATTTGAAATTGCTGTGTAGTATTCCTTTGTGTATAGATATCCCATTTTGTGGATCCCTTCGCTTGTAGTGGGGCATCAGTGTTTTTTTCCATATTTTGGCTGTTGTAAATTGTGCCGCCATGAATATGTATGTCCAGATGTCTTTATGATATCCTGAGACATGTTGTTCAGAATAGATGTCGTGGAGTAATATGGCTGGGTCATAGGATATGTCTATACTGAGCATTTTGAGGAACCTCCATACAGTTCTTCAGAATGGATGTACTATTTGCACTCCAACTAATATTAAAGAAGAGTTCCTTTTTCCCAATATCCCTTCCAGCATTTCTTATTGCCCGAGTTCAGAGTGTACGGCATTCTAACTGAGTGAGACATTATATCAGGGTTGTTTTTATTTGCATTTCCTTTACTGCCTGGGATGGTGAACATTTTCTTAAATGTTTCTTTGCCTTTTTTTTATCTTTTCTATTGTAACATCTCTGTTTAGCTCCTTTGCCCATTTAATAATTCGTTTACTGCGTTCAGAGGTGGTTAGTTTGTTTATTTCTCTGTAGGTGACAGATATTTCGCTTTTTTCTGTTTCTCTGCTGGTGAGGATCCTTTCCCACATGATAGGCTGTCTTTGTAGTTTGGTTGGTATGTCTTTAGCTGTGCAGAAACTTTTTATTTTTTAGTATTCTCATTTGGTAATTCTCTCCACTATCTGTTGTGACCCTTACCTGTGCCTATAAGTTCTATTGTCCCTCCTCTGTTTTTCAGTATTTTAGAGGATTCAGGGGTGTTGTTGATGTTCAAAATACATTTTGAGTTTGCCCTGGTGCATGGTGATGGGCTAGGATCAACTTTGATTTTTCTTCATGTGTCTGCCGAATTTTCCCCGCACGAGGAGTTGAAGAGTCTGTTAATACAATTATGTATCTGTAGCTCCTTTATTGAATATCAACTGACTGTAAGAATGCAGCTTTAGCGATCCTCTTCTGTGACTAGCCTAAACCTATGGTAATTAGTCCCTATGAGGGAGACCATAGTGTCCATGATTGTTTGGGTCTGGCTCACTTCACTTAGCATATTTTTTCAAATGCTTCCATTTCCTTAGGAATGGGGCGATGTCTTTCTGAATGAGGCATAAAATTCCATCCTGTATATGTACCACATTATCCTGAGGGGCATCTGGGTTGGTCCCAAATTTAGTATGACAAATTGTGCTGCGATGAACATTGTTGTGCTGGTGGCTTCTGTGTGTTCTTGTTTTGGGTCTTTTGCAATACTTACAAAACTGTTTGGGGTAAACCACCTGAACAACTCATGGGGAAAGAAGGAAATGGGGCGTGGAGAGGGGAAAGGAGGGAGTAGTAAACAAACGAGACAACAAATGTATCCAATGCCTAAGGTACGAAAATGAAACCTATCTGGACATAATTTTGACAATAAATAAGAAAAAGGATTTTAAAAAATACAGCTTTATTTCTGGGTTTAGTATTCTATTCAGTTTTTCTTCAGGTTTTTCTTTATACCATACCACCTGTTTTTGTTACTATGGCTATATAATAGATCTTGACACGGCTCTTTCAAGAATAATGGAAGGAAGGCGAGAAGCCTCCCAAATTGGTAACATTGTGGATTCCACAAGAAATATTGCCAGAATAATCCAGGACATCCAAAACCTCAGAAACAAGTATTTCCAGAAACTCCCTCACTAAAGAATAAATACTTTAGGGAAATAGGTAGATTTTTACAGAAATATAAACTGTCCAACCTGAGGCAAGAACATATAAATCAATTAAATAACCACATGAATTATGAAGACATACAGGAAGCAATGAAATTTCTTCTAATATATAAAAGGCAATCACCGCAGAATTCTATAAAACTTTCTAAGAGTGGGGAAAACACCAATATTCTCCTAGTTCACCCGTGAAATTGATTTAGAGTGAGAAACCCCAAACCTGTTTCTTCAAGCAAATACCGTCACCAAACCAGGAAAAGACCCCCAAAAAAGATATTACAAACAAATCTCACTTACGAAGAAAGATGCACAACTGCTCTACAAAATATTGCCAAGCAGAATCCAAAAACAGATTTTATAAATCATGCATCATGGCCAACTAGCCTTCATTCCACTCCTGGAAGCCTGCTATAGCAGATTCATAACTATTAATGCAATCCACCAAATTGACATAGGTAAGATGAAGAATCACATCATTCTCAGAGTGGCTGCTCCAAACCTTCAATGTAATAACAAAGCAATAAATTTTCAAAGCCCTGAAGAAAATAGGAATAGGAAGACCCTTTTTAAAACAATGAAAGCCATATATATGAGACCAACTGCTTAAGTCATACTAAATGGGAAGGACTAAAACCATTTTCTTGAAAACCAGGAACAAGACACGGATAATACCTCTCTCTTCTCCTATTTAATATATTTCTGGAATCCTTAGCCATAGCAAGAAAGCTCCAAATAGGGAGGATCCAAATAGGGAGAGAAAATGTCAAAATGTCCCGATTCGCTGTTATTATGTTTTTATACCTGAAGGACCCAAATAAATCTCCTCCAAATTCCTAGACCTAACAAACCATTTTTCCAAATAGCAGATGGTAAATTTGCAACAGACAAATGTTATAACTTGCTAATATTATTCATATCCAGGGGATTCAAGAAATGATTCCCTCCAAAACCTAACGTACCAATCATAAATTTCGCCATGGATCTAAAAAGAGATTACACTGAAGAGGAAATAAAAATATTGAAACACATAAACATAATCACCATCATTGGCAGTATCTGATATGCAAATAAAAACAACCCTGAGATAACTTGTTTCCAATGTCAGAATGAGTAATTACCTTAACTCAAGCAACAAGTGCTCGAGGGAATTCCGTGAAAGAGGAAAAATCTACTGCTCTGCTGCTAGGAATGTAAACTACTTCAACCACTCTCGAAAACTGTATGTAGATTCTTCAAAAGAACAGCCAAAGCACAGCACATGATTCATTCTGAGCAACAGGATCCAGGATATGACTAGAAAACCTGCACTTCTGTAGGAGAATAATTTCTCCGAAGTGTGGAGTATTTAACCTCAGCACAGACATTCTGATGCTTATTACCAAACTAATACGCCTTTGGAGAAAATTCTCTATTAAAGAGTCTCCTGTGTTTGTTGGCCAAAGGATGACCCTTTGTCATGAGACTCTGCTCCACCCTCTGCCCTACGTATAGAGCCTTCTTGGGAAGACTTGTTGTCCAGCTGCTCCAATGAAAGCTTTTCTCAATTAAGTGGGAAGTCAATAATCTATGATAATTAGTCTTGAGGAAATAGTAGCTAGGTAATAGATTTCTGCCTTGACTGCTTTGATCCTTTGTTGTAGAGCTGACAAATTGTAGTATTGACAACTTCGTAGTAGCAACAACCTTTGAGATAGCAGCATCTGTTACAGTAGTGACATCCACAACTTTGGTGTTTATATGAATATACTTGTGCAATGATTTTACTCTTGAAGTTGTGAATTGATTTCTAAACCGATATAAACCCTGGCCCTACTAAATAAAAGTATGCTTTGGACCACTCTCCTTTGCATAACCTGTGTCCTGACTACAGTTAGAAATACCCGGGTTCAGAGCTGGGAATATGGCCTAGTGGCAAGAGTGCTTGCGCACTACACATGAAGCTCTCGGTTCGATTCCCCAGCACCACATATATGGAAAACAGCCAGAAGTGGCGCTGTGGCTCAGGTCGCAGAGTGCTGGCCTTGAGCGGGAAGAAGCCAGGGATGGTGCTCAGGCCCTGAGTCCAAGGCCCAGGACTGGAAAAAAATAAAAAATACAAAAAAGAAATACCCGGGTCCAACAAGTGGGTTCCAGATCAAGGGACCTGATAACTGATCCTTAGGAGATTGCTGAACTGGTTTTGAGCTCTCTCTCGAGTGTAGGTGAAAGATATTTTGATGAAAGGAGATAAGGGAACTGAGTGGTGAGCTCCTAATAGATAAAATAATACAGGTTTATGGGACAAGCTTAATCTACTCTTCTTTCTAATCTTATCGACCTTGTACTGAAACTTAACAGAACTATGGTCTTGTGTTCACAATTAGATGAGTGCATGCAGGTGGTAATGGAGTATAATCCTTGTTTCCCGGAGCAAGGTTCTTTAGACATAGGATTCTGGGAGGGAGTAAAGAATAATTTGTAAAAGGCATATCAGTTTGGTGACAAGGTTCCCGTTACATTTTGGTCTGTTTGGTCATTAAAATGAACAGCGCTAAATATCATGCTTGCGATGCTGTGGTAACATCAGCTAATGAACTGGAGGCAGATGTGGAGAAAGCTATGAAGGCTTATAGTTTGCCCAAGGAGGTAAAAATTCAAATTGGGCCGGAGTTAAAGAGATGGCAACACCTGAGCAATCTCTTGCCAGTTCTAATAGAGAAAAGGTAGAGCCAAAAGTAAAGCTTTGGCCACTACCAATGTTTCTTCAGAAAATGAAGCCATTCTAAATAGCTCAGCAGGGCAGTCCGTGTGCTGAAAGGCTCTCCATATCTGCCAAGGACTTCAATGAGTATGAGTCTTATGAAGAAAAGAACTTTGCTGCAGCGCCTGCCTTTACTATTCTCTTCTTCAGATTCTGACTCTGAGGACTTTGTTCCTCTCCCTCACTATCGAGGGTTCCCGATTATTTGACCCCCTTCAGTCGATGGAGAAGCTCAGTCCCCTCATTATGAAAGTATCAATATGGCCCATTTCACTCAGCTGTGGAAAGCGGTAACTTTATATGCACCACAGGCGCTGAAGTTAGAGTTAAGGTTGACAACTGTTTCTGCTTATTAAAATTTGGCTCCTGAGGATTGGAAGATTAAGTGTAGGGCATTATTAAAACCTGAGCAACATCTACAATGGTTAATGTGGTATAATGATGTTGAGTCCGCCAAAACAGGTTAAAATGCTCAGTCCCTAAATGCAGTCCTTCACAGAATACAACATGCTATACGAACAGGCACCGGGGATTACAAGACCCCCCAGAATCAAGTAAATACCCCAAAGGAGATTGACCAGTGGCTGCAGGAGATATGTGTAGATGCATGGGGTTGGGTCCGTCACCACAGTGAAAAGGATGGTTCTTAGGCCTGCTTTATTCAAGGGGCCCAGGAAGCCTACGTTGTCTTCATAGTGTGTCTTCACAAAAGCATCTATAGAAAAGAACAAGGCGCTTCTGTTCATGATCAATTAATTAAATTACTGGCAATTGAGAATACTAAGGAAGATTGTCAGTCTGCGAATCTGCCTGTTAAGGAGATTGAGGATGTACTAGCATATGTCAAGGCTTGTCGGAACGTATTTTCAGGCATTCAAAAGGTGAAGCTACTGGGACAAACTCTGGTTGCTAGTGTGAAAGTTCCTAAATCCAGGAAATTAAAATGTTTTGGCTGTGTGGACACGGGGATACTAAAATGAATTGTGTTAAAAGGAAACTGGCAAATACAAAGTCGCCTAGGAAATTCCCTGGCTGCAAACGTGGAGTACATTGGGCCCAAGAATTTTGATCTAAAATTGACATTGATTGAAATATGCTTCCCCTTTCATAGGGAGCAGCGCAGGGAGAAAGTACAAGGTGTTCAGGAAAGGGGCAAAGGGCAAGCCTCATGGTCCCATTTCTATGAACGAGCCTTCCCCACCATCTTTTCGTTACAACCAGCCCCGAGTGGGAATGCCACAGTGGAACTTCCCTCAAGCCAACCCCTAACTTTCCTTGCTAATTTGCAGAATTATAACTTGCATACACGGGCCCTTGCCATGGGGAACTTGGGGCCTACTTTGGGGGCGTTCCAGTTTAATTGCTAAAGAGGTGTCAGTTGTACCAGGAATAACTGACTCTGACTACATAGTACAAATTCAAATCCTTATTACCTCCCCTCTACCTTATGATATTAATGCTGGTGATCTTATTGCACAATTGATTTTCTTTGCTTACATGTCTATATGAACTTCTGCAAACCCTTGTCAAGGAGATTTTGGCAATATGAAATATCAATATGTTTTCTGGATTTTTATGTATATATATATATATATTTATATATATTATATATATATATATATATATATATATATATATTATATATATATAATATATATATTATATATATAATATATATAATAATAATATATATAATAATATATATATATATATATATATATATATATTATATATAATATATATTATATATAATATATATTATAATATATATATATTATATATATATATATATATTATATATAATATATATATATATATTATATATTATATATATTATATATATATATATAATATTATAATATATATATTATATATAATATATAATATATATATATATATAATATAATATAATATATAATAATATATAATATAATATAATATAATATAATATATAATATATAATATATAATAATATATAATTATAATTATAATTTATATAATTTTTATATAGGAAAGAGACAATTTGAAGCATTGCTATCTACTGGCTATGACATCACAATAATCAGACAGACTGAATGGCCTCGGTTCAGGGTGACTCAAACTATCAAACAGAATAAAAGGTGTCAGTAGTACACCAGTTTCAGTTATTAAACAGAGTGTTGAATATCAGGATATTACTGATGGTGAAGGCCAACGTTCCATTTTTAATCCATAATTTTTGTAAGTACCTATTAACGTAATTGTACTAGACCTCTTAGAACAGTGGGGAGAGCATTTAGTTTTCCCTTGATGTTCAGAAGCATGTCTCTCTCAGTAAGATTTCTTGGCAGACAGATTGTCCAGATTGCAGTGAGCAAAGGCCCTTATCTAAGGAAAAGTTGGCGGCCTCAGTGCGACTTGTTGGAGATCAGTTAGCTTCAAATAATATTGAGGTTTCTATCTCTACCTGGAACTCTCCTATTTCTGTTGTTAAAAATAAATCTCGCAAATGGAGATTGCTCATTGATTGAGGAGCTCTAAATGCAGCTATGATGCCTATGGATACTTTACAAGCTGGGTGCCGCAGACATGTATGAATCCTGAAAATTGGCATATTATACTAATAGATTTGCGAGATTGTTTCTTTATTATTTTCTTACTTGATGAGGACCAATCATGCTTTTCTTTTACTTTAAGTCAGATTAATCTCCAAGGACCCCATAGAAGGTTTAAATGGAAATTATTGCCACCAGGCATGATAAACTCACCTACTATGTGTCAAACTTTTGTAGACAGAGCACTAGAACATATTAGGAAAATATTTGCTCAGGTTTCATGTATTCCTTATATGGATGACTTATTGTTTGCTGCACCAAAAAAAATATATTCCGTCCGACTTATTACAAATTTTGCCCTTCCACTTGCAAGAATATGGTTTACTAGTTGCCACTGATAAAATCTGGACAGAGGAGTCATTCAAGTATCTAGGGTATTTAGTTAAAAAACAAGCAATTATCCCCCAACTTATAAAAATTCGTAATGAAGAATTAAATACTCTTGATATTCAAAAGTTACTAGGGGACATTAATTGGCTTCATGCTTCCTTAGGAATTGCCACATATGCTTTGCATAATTTATTCCCCATTCTTCAAGTGGATTTGAATTTAAATAGCTCTTGTGTATTAACTAGTGAATAAAGTAATGAATTACTTTTAGTAGAAAAAGCCCTGACTCAAAATTTCTTATCCCGGGTAGATTTATCTGTCTCTAATGGATTATTAAATCTACTTACATAGTCTACCCCACAGGGGAAATAAAACAGTATAACAAGACTTTGATATGTACCAGGCACACATTGTCTGAAATGTAAACCACATGTCTGGAGGTGATCAGTTTTATTATCATGCAAGGCTGTAAAAGGTGCCTGAAAATCAGTGGGCAAGACACCTACTTGATTATCATCCTCACACCTAAAGAACAATTCAAATTTTCATAACAAACCTCTGATCTCCTCCCTTTGTTATTGAATGGCTTTAATGGAGAAGTTTTATACCAATTACTTTCTAGCCCTTTAAGGCAATTATTTCAATAACATATTTATATTACTGATAATATTTGACTTTCTAAGCCCATTCTAAATGCTCCTAATATTTTTGAAAATAGTACTGAAAATAACAAATGTGCTTTTTGGACAGAAGGTAAATATCAAGTTTTCCTCACTCCCTGGCAATAGGCACACAAAATCAATCACAGGCCGTTATATATGCTTTACAGAATTTCTTAATACCTTCTGATTTAATCACTGAGTCTACCTATGCTGCACATGTTTTATGCAATATATATTCTGCTGTTATTCATCACATAACCCCCCAACTAGATTCACTATTTAAACAATTCAAAGCCAGTTATGCCAAAGACAGCATTCACTGTATGTCATTCATATTCTTGCTCATTCTCATTTGACAGGTCCTATGGCATGTGGTAATTTTCATGTAGATGCTTTAGTCTCTTTTATTTTGGCAAAAGAAGACCATGCAGCTCAGCATTCTAATGCAAGTCATTTACCTGTCTCATATAAAATTCCCTTTAGGGTTGGGATTATGGCCTAGTGGCAAGAATGCTTGCCTCATATACATGAAGCCATGGTTGATTCCCTAGCACCACATATATAGCAAATGGCCAGAAGTGGCACTGTGGGTCAAGTGGCAGAGTGCTAGCTAGCGTTGAGCCCAAAAGAAGCCAGGGACGGTGCTCAGGCCCTGAGTCCAAGCCCCAGGACTGGAATAAATAAAATAAAATAAAATAAAATTCCTCTTAAACAACCTAAGCAAATTATTACTAACTGTACTACTTGCATTTACAAACACTTCCCCTTGGTGGTAATCTTCAAGGCTTGGCTCCTAACACATTTGGCAAACGGATTTAACACACATCCTTGAATTTGTCTGCCTAAAAGATGTGCTTGAACTATTGACACATTCTTTTTCTGGGGGACCAGAGCTCTACCTGGGGATAAATGGACTCATGTCATTCAACATTTACTAGAAACATGTGCAGTCATGTCGATTTCTTCTCAAATAAAAACTGACAATATACCAGCTGATACCAGTAAATAAGTGCTAATATATTTACAATTTTGTAACATCTTCCATGTTACATGAGTTGAATATAAACCTCAAGGTCAAGGTAGAGTAGAATGAACTCACCGTAATTTGAAAAGACAAATTAAAAAGGTAATAGGGGGAATATGTGCAGTACTTAGGAGTATTCCACATCTATGAATAGTCTTTATAAAATAGCCTGAGCTGTTATTGCAGAAGCACTATTTGTTCTTAAGTTTTTAAATTTGCCTCAAGAAGATGTTTTGGCCAAAGTCAACCAACACTTCCTAGCTCCGCATATGTTCAACAAGCCACATCCGGTTTGTATTAGATTGGGGGTTTAGTTACATTCAGCCCCTGGGCAGTTGTTAAACCAGGGGCGATGGTATGCTTATGTTGCACTCATGAGGGCCCTTTGCCCTCATGGGGACAGGTAAAAGCACTGTCTCACAAAGCCCAACAGGTAGTGCTCTCTACTGGAAAAGTGCTGAGTCTGGAACATATACTCCTGCTCATGTGTGCTCTGTTAACTTGTGACTTGTAACTCTATGGCAGGGGCTAATTCAGAGATATTGTATTGGTCCGATAACTCTAACCCTCCCTTATTGTATCCATATTTGTGGACAGAAGCCCCCGTCTCTGTTTCTACTTCTAGTCCTGACATAATCTCTCCCCATTATCTGTCTGGCATTCCAGTCTATCCAATGGAAGAAGGACGAGCTTCTAACATCTCTTACTCTCAGATCTCTAACGCTATCTGTCTAGGCAATTCTCCATGTTAACCCTGTAGATATTAATATTGGATTCAACATGGAGGTTTGTATAATCCCAGTAGAACTCGGCTGGTTAGACTGTCCTTTTGGTCTGTGAGATCTCACACCTATAAGATAGACAACTATCCTAGACCTTTTGGTTTGTGGTTACAAAACTGCACCGAACATAATTTTGCTTCTGAAAATCTATACAATCTCATACTGCAAAAATCAATCATGAGAAGCAGTGGAGTTGCCGAATCTTACATATCTTTAGTGGTATGTCTCAATTAGAAAGTGAGATATCCTCCAAAAGTAGTTTGCTGTTACAGTATTATTTTCCATTTAATATCTTTGGGTATATCCTTTTATGTGATTCCATGGTAACTCAAATTTTGAAATCCAGGATAAATATAACTGAGTGTTTCCATGGTAATTATTGTAGTAGGAAAGAATCTGATTGTTTAACAGGTGAAATTGAGCACAAAATAATTGCTTCAATTTTGTCTCCAAATGTATTGAAAATCATTACGTGGCTACTTTGGTATCTCCTGTGCTAATAGGTTCATATTGATCCATTTTGATTGACATTTTATTTTTATGTGTAATTCATTTCTGAACGTTGGTCATAATTTTAGTTTGAAATGTGGGAATAGTGTTTCAACTTATATCAATTCCATCCATGGCAAAATCAATAGTGTAATTTATTTATTAATTATTTAGGGGAGCATACATCACTATGTTAATTTTGTAGGAGTCATGAACACCGAGGTATGTCTCAGGACACCTTGTTAGGACTGTAATAAACATGGTTTTCAACTGAATCTAGTCTAAAATACAGTCTTTGTTGATCCACATAGAACACAAATATTCCCAGTATCATCTGCACATTAGAATATTAATGCGTTGTGCCTTTAAAAAAATTTTCAAACCCTACAGGCTCATTACAAACTGCAAACAATAGCCTGTGGACTTGAACTATTCAAACAGCAGTTAACATGCATATATTTATGAAATTATAAGCAATTTCTCTACACTGTCTTTTATATCTCTATTATATAATTGAACGCTTATATAGCTCAAGTACTTGGACATTGCACACTTACAAATGAAGATGCATTTATTGATTAAGATTAAGGATAGAGAGACCCATGATAGCTCTTAGAATTGTCCTTAAAGTTCCCTGAATTACATCATTATGAATTTTGCCAATTTTGATAGTATTCTTAAATTAGGTCATGATACAATCTGAAACAGTCCATTTTTATTTGTAGCCTGTTGTACAACAGCTCTTAGAAGGCAAAATAGAGAACAGACACTTAAAGAATCATACGAATAAAATATTTCCAGTGATATTCATAAGTTTTCTTTATTTGCTTTAACAAAGCCCAAAGTCATTATGGAATATCTGTTACAGTCCTTGGTATTTCCCATGGGCTTATAAAAGAGAGGTATTCCAACCCTTTGTTTAGCCTTATATCATGACCAACACTGTAAATTTTAAATTGATGGGCCTCAATATAGAAGTGATACAGTGTCTATTGTTACATACCACATGCACAACCCACTTTTAAGCATTTAACACAGACAACGTCTAATTTATATAAATAAATATATGATTCGCAAACGCAGAAAGCTTTTATGTCCAATAACTATGAATCATTAACTCATATCTTTGGATAAAGTACGTTTTTATTGTACATTGCCTGATAAATTTCCTGCACTAATTCTTAAGCTAAATCAATATTATATTTCAGTTTGCTCACAGTAAAGCAATTCACTTTTCCTTTATCTTTTAATGTCAATACCCATTGCTGCTGTTACAATAAAAATAATATATGGATGCTTTGTCATAGGGTAAAACTCATGACGCTATTTTCTCTTCTTTAATCTGTGATTCCTTGTGATTTTTATTTGAATAACAAACAGGATGAAAACTCAAGAATGTGGAGTGATAAGGCAAGTTATTCTGCGGGAGAACAACAGAAATATCCTTGTCAACTTGCGGATTGATGAGAGTACCTGTGAAAATTTAGACATGTACTCATAGTTTTGTTCTATACTTTGTAAGACACTTTCCCTATAATGATGCCTTCTTTTTACATTTGTGTTTTGTATCAAATTTTAGATACAGAAATGTAGTTCAAATATTACCAATTTGGATTGAAATCTTAGGATTATTACTTCTCATGTACTCGTAAATATTTACTATTTTTGGCCTAAGACTAGGTGACATTACATGGTTTGTGTCTCTATGTGTATAATCTAGGGTATGGCTTCAAGAAATGTGCCCGGGTCCTTAAAATGATGACTTCTTCATTGGTTTACCTGTACAACTCCCTCCACGTGGGTCAAGAAACACAAGTGTCCAATTATAATGTTCCAGAAGCTGTCCAATTAATGGGTTTCAGTGTATATGGAAGTTAAGAAAGCAGGGAATTCATTCATGATAATAGGCAATTGTTCAATTTTCAGTACCTCTAGAAGAACCAAGGATATTTCTAGTGTTTGTAGACACAATACAGACATATGTGTTAGCACTCTATGCACCGAAAGAAAAAATTGTGTTTTTATTTGTGCCTTTGTAGAAATAATCAGTTGCCCTACCCTGTGTTCAACAAGTATTTCTCCTTGTCTTATCTATGAGTAAAAATAATAAAAAATGTCTAAACATATGAATGTCTTCTGATTTCCCCTAATAATTGAGACAAGCATTCTTGCAATTAGGCCATATTCCCAGCCCTCCCCTAATCATTGAAACCTCCAATTTGTTTACAGTGTATATTCTTTACAATTAATTCTGACATCAATGGAGGTGTTTCTTTCCTTATAGAATTATATCACTTAATATTTGAGAAAGCATAGTTAGGTAGGAGAAACGCAATTATGATCATTAAATGGAAATCTAAGTACGTTAATATGTACAGTCCTCCTACGATTGTTCTACAGTTAGGATTACATGAGCATTAAATGTTTCATTTCATTATGTCTTCTTGCATGTAAGAAAGTATCACAAAATTAACCTCTTTAAAAGAGAACTTCAATTCATGTGACATTATGTGAACATCAATTTGGTGAGTCAAAAAACTTCTGGGAGTTTTTCTTTTAAACAATTCAACTCTGTGAGCTTTTCTTACTACGAAAGTTTCTCAATATCGAAATAATTTCAGAGTGTGACAATACGCAAGGATTCTTTGACTTCGTTAAATAGGACATTTTGCAAGACAGAATGAATGAAAAATGGGGTGGGGAATAGAGCAGAAAGGGCTCACCAAGTGAATTGGGTAGTAAGCAGAACAAACTGAGCAAATCAAGCGACTTAGGAAGATATATATCAGAGGAAAAGAGGAACAGATTACAGGAAGCATAAAGAAAGAGAGGTAAATGCATGTATCACCATTTTGGAATGAATTGCTTTACAATTGCTAAGCATAGAGGACATAAGAATTTTGAGAATTGAATATGACACTGAGCATGTAGGATGAGACCTCTGTTTATTTTACTTTATAATATTATTAAGAATTACTAAAACATAGAGTTAATATGTAAATAATTAAGAAATCGAGGGAGTGGTTGGAGGGGTGAAGCAGAGGGATTAAGGGAGAAAAATCAGGAAGGGATAGCAGGTATGAGAAGATATAGATATGTAATCACTATATGAAGCATGTTTTTGTAACCCCACTGTATATCATCCTGGAAATATGAAAAAAATGAAAACAAATTAAGTGTACATGCATTTTGCAGTGGGAACTAGATTTTTCCATGTATGCAAAAAATAACATTCAAAATTCATTAAAATTTGTGCATTGCTGGAAATATTACAAGTGTTGGTAGATAATCAGAAAGAAGCAAACTATTGATTGTGTGTGTGAGTTTGTGTGTGTGTGTGTTTGAGTGAGTGACTTTGTGTGTGTGCCTAGTCTTTGAAAGTTATGTCTCATGGTGATCAACATAGAAATGCATTTCTAAGGGGCTGGGGATATAGCCTAGTGGCAAGAGTGCCTGCCTCGGATACACGAGGCCCTAGGTTCGATTCCCCAGCACCACATATACAGAAAACGGCCAGAAGCGGTGCTGTGGCTCAAGTGGCAGAGTGCTAGCCTTGAGCGGGAAGAAGCCAGGGACAGTGCTCAGGCCCTGAGTCCAAGGCCCAGGACTGGCCAAAAAAAAAAAAATGCATTTCTAAGATAGGGTATATAAAATGTGTCAAACGTGGTAATCCCTCCCTAATTTTTCTCTTGCTTCACTTTCCAATCAACTGTTCAGCAACTTTGAATGGTTATTTACAATAATTTCTATTTCTTTGTTGCATTCCTTCACCAATTGTACTTCTCACAGGGTGAAGAAGTCATTTCCTTACTACGATAAAGAAAGAGACAATATTAAGAGCTCCACGCTCTACTACAGCGACACCTGGTTTTCAAACACAGAAAATTAAATCAAAGGGAATAATTTCAAACAAGGATTTCAAGGTAAAAAATAAAGAAACCTCTGGATGCCATATGTTTGAGATCATTACTAGTACCATGATTGTGTGTTATTATATGTCCAAAGTATTGAGAAACCGTGATACTCTGCGTGGAAAATCCTAGGCATGTATGCCATTTTTACCACTCAGCGAATCCATCGACTCTGTTTGCCACTGGTTCACTTCACACGACATAGTGTTTTCCCAAGGCTTTCCATTTCCTTTCAAATGAGAAGATATCATTCTTTCTGAAGGAAGCCTAGAATTCCACTCTAAATATAAAACCACTTTCTGTTGTTCTATTGATCAACTTAGGGCCAGAAGAGTTGGTTACATATGTTGGCTATTTAAGGGAATGCTGCAATGATCATGATCATGGTGGAAGTTTAACATGGGCAATTCTTTATGATCTGTACAGTGAATGCCCACAATTGAGATTGCTCGATCATAATCTATGTATATATTTTATTGCAGAAATGGTGTATTGTTTTGCAGAGTGTCTAAAGAAATTTAACCCGCACCACAGCCCAAAGAATTATTGTATCATTTCCTTTGTCCACATCCCTGCAATCATCCATTGTTACTAAATTTCCTGACAATCACCCTTGTAAGAAGGGGGAAGTGGAATCTTAATATGGTTTTGATTTGCAATTCTTATAAGCCTAGATATGGTGTCCGTTCCTTCACTGATCCTATTAGTTCTTGTCTTCAAAGAACCCTCTATTGAAGTCAACAGCCCGAGTTCTTTCTTTGAGCATTACATTGGGGTGATTTAATTTTTTGTGTTTCAAGAATATTTTGTATTTGAGAGCCCTATTTGTTTAGTAGCTACTGCATATCTTCTCTCATATTCTGTGCTCTCCTCTCTCTTCATAATTTGACATATGGAGCTTAGCATTTCCATGGGCGTCCTTTTGTACAATACTGTGATTTAATGTGGTTGTGAGATTTTATACAAATCTGTTCACTTTTGTCTTAATTATTGAAAACCAAGGTGTCATAGGTGTATATGATGACTTCTGTGTGTTCAATCGCATTTTCTTGTTTTTTGGCCTTTTGTTGTATCAGGACCAAAAAGATTTTCAAACTGAAGCTTGCAAAAAGTTTGAAAATAGATATTAACATACCTCCAGCACTGTTCATCCTGCTATGGAGTGTTTTGGCATCAACAAACTGAATTATCCTCAATGTCCATATATTCCTGTTTCTAGAAAAGCTGAAAGCAAAATCCACTGAGAAAACACCCACTTTCATTTAATGACACAAAACTTTTAATTTTCCTTTCTTCAGAGAAACAATTGGTAAAGGGCACTTTCAAACAACGGACTCTTGTACATTTTGAACCACTGTCCTAAACTCTGTCCCAATACTCCGTTACACCTCCAAGGTGTGGAGAATTATCTATTCTTTCTTGCCATGTACCAGAGGTTAAATGGAAGGAAGTGGAACTCTCCACAAGAATGTTATGAAATTCATGTTATGTCACTCAAGAGCATTTTCTGTCATTTGGGAAAGCTGTAGGAAATAGGATCATGCCAGACAATCCTGAATTGTTTATCGATTACCTCAACATTCTGCCAAGTAATTATGTCTTGGTGTAGATAACATGTAGATATGTAGATACAAAGAGAAACTGAGAGAGAAATCTATACACATGTACATACCCTTTTCCTTTCTACAATAAAAAACTTTTCACAAGTAGCCAGCAGCCAACAATATTTACCTTATACCTTATAAATTATACCTTATGGTGGATATGAAATTTGTTTGAATGAATCAAAATCTGCTACTACTATAACTTTTGCATATATCAGGGCATTTCCCTATTTTAATACTCAATTTCCAAATGTAATTAAAAGATTTTTAAATGTTTAAGATATCGTAAATTTAAATGAAAAAATACAATAAAAACTGGAAATCAGATTTTTTTTCTTCCTTTTTTCCATTGGAAGAACAAAATGGCTATTCTTTCTTTTTTAATTTTTATTGTCAAAATGATGTACAGAGATGTTAGAGTTTCATATGTTAGACATTGGATACATTTCTTATTCTGTTTGTTGCCTCCTCCTTCATTCCCTCTCCACCCTTCCCCTTTCAACTTGCCCCACAATAAGGTGTAAAGTACATTTATTCCAACAGTTTTGCAAGAATTGCTTTTATATTTGGTTGTCTTTTGGACACTGTGTCTCTGGATTTTGGTATTCCCTTTCAGTTTCCTAGTTCTAAATCCGGTATACACATTTTCCAATGTACTCAGATAAGATACAATGGTAGTGCAGGTACACCATAGGAAGGGGATACAAGAAAATTATCAATAATAGAAGCTATGGTTGCACATAGCACGTTGAAAGTAGTTACAACATTGATATAACTATCGTTTCCATAATATGGAGTTCATTTCACTTAGCATCATCTTATGTGTTTATAAGGGTATAACTCTGGGGCTCTTGTGATCCATTTCTGTGACTTGCCTAAACCTCTGCTAATTTTTCCCTATAAGGGAGACCATAAACTCCATATTTCTTTGGGTCTGGCTCAGTTCACTTAGTATAATTTTTTCCAAGTCATTCCATTTCCTTATCAATGGGACAATGTCAATCTTTCTGATAGAGTCATAAAATTCAATTTGTACATGTACCACATTTGCTGATCCATTCGTCTACGGAGGGGCTTCTTGGTTGGTTCCATATTCTACCTATGACAAATTGGGCTGCGATGAACATTGTTGTGCTGGTGGCGTTAGTGTGTTCTTGTTTGTGGTCTTTTGGGTAGATTTCCAAAAGTGGGGTTACTGGGTCACAGGGGAGCTCTATGTTTAACCTTCTGAGGAATCTCCATAATGCTTTCCAGAGTGGCTGAACCATTTTACACTCCCATCAACAATGAAGTAGAGTTCCCTTTTGGCCATATCCCCACCAACACTTGTTATTGTTAGTTGTCTTTATACAGGACATTCTTACTGGGGTGAGGTGGAATCTCAATGTTGTTTTGATTTGTATTTCTATTATGGCTAGTGATGTAGAGCAGTTTTTTTTTTTATGTCGCTTGTCCATTCTCATTTCTTCTATAGAGAAGTCTCTTGTAAGTATTTATCCAACTTGTTGAGGGGGCTATTGGTTCTTTGCGGTTTTGTTTGGGAGGAATTTAATTTTTTTAATTCTGCATATATTTTAGATATGAGCCCTTTGTACATTGTATGGCCAGTAAAGATCTTTTCCCAATCTGTGGGCTTTCAGGTTATCCTGCGAGCTGTGCCCTTTGCCCTGTAGAAGCACTGCTGTTTGATGCAGTCCAATTTGTCCAGTCTTTCTTCAATTTGTAGCTTTTCTTGGTCTTTGTTATGGAAATTTGGTCCTGTGCCAAGGAGCCCAAGGGTTTCTCCTATTTCTTCCTTTAGTGTTTTCAGCGCATCTTTTTTAATTTTGAGGTCTTTAATCCATTTGTAGTTGATTTTGGTGCAGGCTGATATAATGATATATAAGGATCTAGTTTTAGTTTGTTGCATGTGATGAACCAGTTTTGCCCACACCATTAGTTAAAGAGGCTATCTTTCTTCCAGGCTATTTTTTTAGCTCCTTTATCGAAGATTAAGTAGCCATAGTTCTCTGGGTTTATTTCTGCGCCTTCAATTCCGTTCCATTGGTCTTCAGTCTTGCTCTGGTGCCAAAAACAAGCTGTTTTTAATACTATAACTTTATAATACAGCTTTAATTGGGGATTGTAATTCCTCCAGCACTGTTCTTTCTTCTTAGGATTGTTTTTGCAATTCTGGGTCTTTTATGGTGCCATATGAATTTCTGAATTTCTTCATCGATTACATTAAAAATGGTGTTGGGATATTAATGTGTATTGCACTGAATTTGTAGATAGCCTTTTGCAATATTGGCATCTTGATTATATGAATCCTCCCAATCCAGAACCATGGGAGGTTTTTCCATTTCCTTAGTTCTGCCTTAATTTCTTTTTTCATGTTTTTTAAAGTTCTCATCCTAGAGGTCTTTTACATCTTTGGTTATGGTTAATCCTAGGTATTTTATGTTTTCTGAGACTATTACAAAAAGAGTTGCTTTCCTGATTTCAGCCTCGGCATTCAGGTCATTAGCATATAGAAATCCCATTGATTTTTGAGGGTTTAATTGTATACCCTGCAACTTTCCCAAAATTTTGTATTAGCTCTAGTAGCTTGGGAGTAGAGTCTATGGGTTTCTTTATGTATAGGATGATATTTTATCAAATGCCTTTTCCACTTCCAGAGTCATAACCATGTGGTTCTTTACCTTGCTTCAGTTTACGTGGTGGATCACATTATTTGACTTGTGTATATAAAACCAACTTTGCATCTCTGGGATGAATCCAGTTTGGTTAGGGAGTATGATTTTTTTTGATGACCTGTTGAAGTCGATTGCCAGAAGCTTTTTGAGAATTTTTGCATCTATGTTCATGAGGTAAATAGGTCTATAGTGCTCTTTCTGTAATGAGTCCTGGCCTGCTTTGGGGATGAGAGTTATACTGGCATCATAGACTGTATCTGGTAGTAAACTTTCTATTTCAATTTCATTGAAGAATTTGAGAAATATTGGTGTGAGTTCTTCTTTGAAGGCCTTGTGGATTTCTGTTTTGAATCCGACTGGACCTTGGCTTTTCTTGCATGGGAGATCACTTATTGGTGTTTCTATTTCAATGCTGGATATGGGTCTGTTAAGAAGGTTTAAATCTTCATGGTTGAGTTCAGGGATATCAATTTTTTCCTAGGAAATCATCCATTTTATGCATGTTCTCAAATTTTGGGGCATAAACATTGCAAAATAGTCCCTTATTATGGTCTTAATTTTGGAAGTTTCAGTAGTGATGTTACCTGCTTCATTTCTGATCTTGTTTGTATGGGTTTGCTGCTATCTATTTTTTGGTCAGGTTTGCTAGGTGTGTGTCTACCTTGTTAATTTTTTCAAAGAACAAACTCTTTGTTTTGTTGATTCTTTTGATTTTTTTTCCTTGTCTCTAATTCATTAATTATAATGTGATTTTAATTATTTGTGTTCCTCGAGTTACTTCAGGTTATGCTTGTTGTTCTCTTTCAAGGTGATTTAGGTGCATCCTTAAATTATTGAGTCTCATCCTTCAATTTTTGAGTTTCTCCACTTTGTTGGTTTACGTCCTCAGAGATATAAATTTTCCTCTGAGTACTGCCTTTGCTTTGTCCCAAAGGAGCTGGTACTTTGTATACTCATCTTGGTTGAATTCCATAAATATTTGAATTTCTGTTCTAATTTCTTTAATGACCCACTGAAGTTGTTACTCTCCATGTACCTTTTTGAGTTGAACTCTATTTATATTCCATTGTGGTCTGAGAAAATGCAGGGAATGGTTTTCTTGATTATGAATGTGTACAGATTTTCTTTGTGTCCTGAGATGTGATCTATTTTGGAGAATGTTGCATGTGCTGCCAAAAAGAATGTGTGCTATGTCGTTGCTGGGTCGATATTCTGTAGTTGTTGGTTAAGTCTAGTTGATCTACGCAGGTTTTTATTTCTTTGGTTTCTTTGTTCAGTTTTTGGGTGTTGATGTGTCCAAAGGTGATAGTGGAGTGTTAAATTCCCCAATTATCAATGTCTTTGGGTCTGTGAATGATTTTAGAGTCAGTAGTGTTCATTTGATGATGTTAGGTTCTCCTGTATTTGGTGTGTAGATATATAGGATGGTTATATCCTGCTGTAGCAGAGATCCCTTTATTAGAATGTAGTAACCTTCTTTGCCTCTTTTTACTGTTTTTAATTTGAAGTCAATTTTATCTGATACTAGGATTTCTATGCCAGCCTGTTTATAGGCGCCATTGGATTGATAGATTTGATTCCATCGTTTCACTTTTACGAGATGTTTACTTTTGCTGGATAGATGTGTCTCTTGGAGGCAGCAGAAAGATGGATCTTGATTTTTGATCCAACTTATGAGCCTATGTCATTTGATTGGATAATTAAGTCCATTAATATTGAGAGTTAGGATTGAGAGGTGATCGTTTGTTCCTTTCATTACATCTACCTTGTTAAAAACTGTGTATTCCCATTTCTTGATCTAGTATTCTAGTTTACTATTTAGGGTTCATATCTCTGTCTGTATTGTGATCTTGATTATTTTCCCTTTATAGCATGTCTTTGAGGATTTCATGTGTAGCTGGTTTGGTGGCGATATATTGTTTCACGTTTTCCTTAGTGTGGAAGGCTTTTATTTGACCTTGGGTTTTGAATGAGAGTTTGGCTTGGTACAATATTCTTGGATGGTAGTTATTTTCATTTAGGGTTTGGTATACCTCATCCCAGGATCTCCTTGCTTTTATGGTCTCTGCTGAGAAGTCTGGGGTAATTCTAATTGCTTTTCTTTTATATGTGATTGTTTTCTTCTCCCTAACAGCTTTAAGGATTCTGTCCTTGGAGTGTATTGATCCTGTTTTGATCACATTTGTTGGTGGGATGTCCTGTTCTGGTCTGGGTGGTTTGGAGTTGTAAATGATTCCTGTATCTCTATAGGCCTATCCTTCTGGATATTTTGGAAGGATTTGGCTAATGTTTTGTTGCCTATTCCATTAAATTATTTCTTCAGGTTTTCCTCAATACATATTAGTCTTAAATTGGGCTTCCTGATTGTGTCTTGAGCTCATGGAGTGATCTGTTTTGTCGATGGGATTGGGTTTGTATTGATTTTTGAACTTTCTCCATCAACTTTAGAGAATCTTCAGCTCCTGAGTTCCAATCCTCTGCTTCAGCTAGTAGGGAATCTAGGCTAGTTACTTGATTTTGATTCCCTTTTTCTTCCCTCTGTTCTTTCCTAATGTTTTCCATGTCATCTTTTAGGTCCTGCATTGACTTTTTTACTGCATTAACTTCATTAACTTGGTTTTGAGTGCTATCTCTCAAATCTTTCAGCTGGGTAGCTATCTTTTCATTTGACTCTTGAAGTTCATTTATCTTTCTATTTGTGGAAGCCATGATATTCTCCATTAATTTTTTTTTTGCCAGTCCTTGGCCTTGGACTCAGGGCCTGAGCACCATCCCTAGCTTCTTCCCGCTCCAGGCTAGCACTCTGCCACCTGAGCCGCAGCGCCCATTTTGGCCATCTTTCATATATGTGGTGCTGGGGAATCAAACCGAGAGCTTCATGTGTAGGAGGCAAGCCCTCTTGCCACTAGGCCATATTCACAGCCCTCTCCATTAAATTTGCTTTGCCTCTTCATGCTCTAGAATAGTTTCCTGGAGAGATTCACAATTTTCATTTATCATATTTATCAGTAGACTTTGTACAGCATTTTGATGGTTGTCTTCTCTTTGATTGACTGCTCTGCTTCCTGTTTGTTTTGACAGTGAAATGAGACACCAATTTTTGCAATCGTTCTTGTGTTTCCTCTGCCCATTTGGATTGGGAAATCCAATCTACAAACATTTGTGAGCACCGTTGAAGGCCTCATGCATACCTTACCATGCTCTGTGTAAATCTTTGAAGTTCACAATTATATACAGATACCTTGTATACCTATATGTAATATGAGATTGATGTTCCTGAAGAATACAATCCTGCACTCTCTACTCAGTAGTTACGTATTTACTGTTACAATCATATGAGCAACTTTTGTTACGATATTAAGTTCTTTTTGGACTGGCAGGCTCTGTCTCTGAGTCCATTTGATTCACTCTGATTGAGCAGGGATACCCTCTATCCAATAACCTGAGTTCAATGGAATCTGGAGTTCCTGTAAATAAGTCAGGAGGGTCAGTTAGCAGCAGTGAAGAGAATAGAGTAAAATTATATGGGGGAGGGTACTGATTTTGGTTTATTTACAGTGACGTGGAAATGTGAAGAAGAGCAGAATTGGTAGAAAGAAGACGTTTAAAAGGATAATCAATTCAGTTAACAGAGAATAGTGGGGGTGTTATTCCAAGGAAAGTAATTTTAAAGAAAGAATGTGAAGAGGAAAATAAAGAAAAAATTGTGGAAGACAAATGCACAAAACAGAGAAAATTTACTTTAAAAAAGTGAAGAAAAAAAAAACTAGAAAATCGAATAACCAAAAACTTTTTGCTAAAAACAAACAGGTAAAAAAGGAATAAAAAATCCCAATGACATTTCAGAAATAGAAAAAATAATAAAAGCTTAAAAAATATTGGAAAAAGCAATGGAGTCTTCCTTGTTTGGATGGGCTTTCTAATCTCTGGTTTCCTTGCGATGGTCAGCAGTATATTTTGCTGCTTGCCGTGTTTGACTTGCTTTCAATTTTCGGGGGTGGATCTGCTTTGAACTGCATCCCTTGTTGGTAAAATCATGGGTCCCTCTGGTTCACACAGCTTGCAAGTAGGACTTGGGTATCTTCTGTGGATGGGGCACATGCACAGTTTGGGGAACCCTGTCTCCTCTAGTGTCTTGTTGGGCCATTGCCTTTAACTCATGTTTTTAAATAGGCTGTGGACTCAGCAAGGCGGGGAGCTTCTCTCCTGGCTTACCCTGCTGTGATTCTCTTGCTTGGGGGAGGTTCTCCCCTCTGAGGCGGATCAGCCTATTGGGCAGAGCTAGCTATGGGATTCAGCTCCATTTCAGCCTGGGAATTAGGATTCCTATGTGGAGGGACCATTTATCTGTCTTGGGAACTGTTTGTTCCCATCTGGTTTTTCCATACCGCTGGTAGTTGTTTGCTGCTTTCGCTTTCAATTTAGAAATTTCAATGGGCAAGGCGGTGCACCTCTGGCTGAGCCATGGCCTAGGACGACCCTCATATCTGGGCAGGGGTCCTTCTCCTGACCAGAGCTAGCTCTCTCTGATTGGTCCCTCTTGACATTTTTCAAAGATGGCCCCTTCATCCTTGCTTTCTGAAGGCCCACTTTTGTTCCAGTCTGGTCTGACCCTATGCCAGTGACAAAGATGGCACTTTGCTCTAGCAAAGGTGGAAGGGCTAAGTTCCAGATTCCCCTCTAGGGGCACCAGTGAGAATGACTTTTAGAGTTACTCACACTTTCTCTGCTATTTCAGCCTGTCGGTGCTCAGTCTGCAATCCAGGTCTGTCTGCTGTTGTGTGGAGGATTTTTTCCTGGTTGCTGTTGTGTGCTTTAGGTACATGGAGTATGAGGAAATGTCTGGGCACCAGCACTGGTTTGTGGGTGGACTGCCAACTGGAACAAAAATCTGTGTTTTCAGGCTAGCAAAGTATATTTTTTCTTCCTGGCCAAAATCCCTGTACTGATATAACTTACTTGAGCTGTCTTTCTAGGCATAAGATTTTCTCTGGTGGGGCAAAACTGCAATGTCAGAATGTGTTTAGCTAGGGCTCTGCTGCTACTCCAGCATTTTCACAGAAGTGAATTGAAAATCCTTCATGATTCAGCTTTGATAAGATTGAATACATGGAGTAATGTCAATACTCTTGTATTTGCTGAAACTCTGTCCATGGACAATGTTAGTATATATTTTGGAGTATGTTACACTTGATGCTGAGAAGAATCTGGTTTTGATAGCTGTATGTTGAAAACCTTTGAATAAGTCTGTTACATTCATGTGGAAAATGGTTGTACTACTACTTGTGTCAGTCTTGTTTCTCCTGTGTGTCAGGTCGCCTCTTGGTGAGAGTGAAGTATTAAAATCTCCCACTACTAGTTTATTCAGGTCCATCTTTGACTGTAGTTCTGAATGAATTCCTTTGACATATTTAGCGTCTCAAATATTGGGTGAGTATATGTTCATTATTTTTATAACTTCTTCTTAGATGTTTCCCAGTTTTGAGATGTAGGGACTATCTATTTCTTTGTGCACTCATTTCAATGAGAAGTATAACTTTTTGTAATCAGGTTGGCTACTCCTCCCTTTTGGTATGTCCATTTGCTTGGAAGATCCTACTCCATCCTTTTTCTCAAAGAATGATTTCATTGTTTTTTCTTTGATGGGTCTCTTGAAGACAATACATAGATGGATCTTGTTTTTGGATCCAATCCACAGTTCATTTTCTTTTCTTTGGAGAGTTGAGTTTTAGATTTTTACTGTTTAGATTAGTGTGGTCCTTTCTCTTCCATTTTCTTATTAACCTGCATTTTACTTCATTCCTTTATTCTTTATTAATTTAATTTGGTTTCCTCTTGGCTTCTTTTACCTGGGTTCCTTTTTGTGGATTGTTTTCTATTCAATGATGTTCCTCCTTAGTAGCCTCTGCAGGACTGATTTTTGTTGTTATATTCCTTTTTTTTTTCTTTATTGTGGACGGTTTTGATTTTTCCATCGAATGTGTGTTCTAATTTTGTGGATATCCAAATAGTTGCTGGTTTTTAGTGCTTGAATTGTGTTCTTCCAGGCTGTCCTTCATCACAAATTTTAGTGGAGAGGTTTGACATGATTCTGATATGTTTTTCTTGTTGTAGACTTCTGAATCCTTTAATTTCTTGTGTCTAGTGGTTTTTCCTCTAGGTTATGGTCTCTTCTGTGGTCAGGATGCTTCTTCTGCTTCTGTAAGGCTTCCGCTTTGAGATTGGTGTAATTTTCTGCAATAATTCTATTGAATATGTGTGGTATATTTCTACTCTGATATACTATTCCTTTATTCTTTCCAACAATGTGCAGATTATGTCTCCTGAATTTGTCGTTTGTTTCGTGGATAAATCCTTCATGAAGTTTGATGGCATTTTGAAGTGTGATAGTCCCTCTGTCGAATATCAGCGGAGTTGTCTTAGACCATGAGATTCTCGATTCTTCTTTTCGGTCCTTGGATATGCAGACTCCAATATGATTAGCTTTATGGAAATTGACCTGTTATTGGTAGCTAGATCAGCTCTCCATGTGGTAGTTCCTTATGTTAAGTAGTTGAATTTTGATTCTTTTTCATGCACTGTTGGCCTCAAAATATTAGGGTCTTCTTTAGATGAGGAGTTGGCTGTATCTACTTTTACTTCCATTTCTTTCCTTATTTTACATATTCCATCAAGACATATTTTCTGTGTTCCTGACATTTGTTTCTATGGGATCCTGTGTTGATTCTTCTGGCAATTTCAGCTGTCATAGCAAGAACATTTTTCTGTATTTCATCAGTATTGTTATGGGGTTTTGGGGGGGTTGACGACCATTTATGAAATTAGTAATAGTTCTTTGTGATTTCGCATCTGGGATGCAGGAGTTATGAAGGCTTGATTCCCCTTTTACTACCCATTGGTAGCTCATATATGGCACCATTATTGAACAAGTATATATCTGTTTCAATATTTAATAGCATTCCTTTCGTCCAGAAGGCTTCCAACATTTCTTATTAACAGTATTCCTTTTTTATGTTTAATATTTTTCCTGATAATGGACATTCTTTTGGGGCTATGTCTAATATGATAGTCATTTTGATTTGCATTTCTCTTGTAGCCTGTGGTATAGAGCACTCATCATGTGTCTCCAGGCCATTCTCAAACCCGACTCAGACCGACTAATAATTGATGGTATTAATTTCGTTTTCTTTATAACCGAAAATATTAGCACAACATATCTTTTGTAAATATTTCTAATTCAGATAAACGTAAGGACTTCTCTTATGTGAGGGTTGTTTAGAAATACGTTTCCCTAGCAACAAGATATATCCCACAATTCACTAACTTTAATATTTAAAATCTGAAATTCCCCAAGAGATTACAATCTTCTTATTTGGAAAATAGCTAGACACCTGTGTTTAGGGGAGCCAGAATCTGTTTCGATGTCGTGAGATTTTACTAAGGCCAGTAGAGGTCTCCTTTCATTTCTTTTTGGTCTCAACAAATAAACTAAATACAAATGATAAAGTATGATTTCTCGTCCTGTTTTTGGTTACCTTGAGAGTTTGTTGTCACAAGCAATATCATTAATCTAAAGCAAGGAAACAAAATCTGCTACACGTCCTAAATTTTAAACTATTGTTGCTATCATGATGTTCAAAATCGTATTCCCTGAGCTTTAGCCTTCAAAAGTAGATATCATGGAAAATCAATATAAAATGACTCATAAATATGCTTATAATCTTTGTAAGCTAAGTTGACATGGTATATAGAGATAAAAAGGTCTCAGGGTGAGGCTAGAATTTATTTGGTTGACAATGTGCTGTACAAAAGGGATACAGTTACATAATAAGGCAGTCAGTACACACTTTCTGATATCCCACACACTCAGTGTTCTTTCCCTTCCCTACATCAGGGAGACATATGTGCAATTCCCAGTGTACCAAAATCATATATAGTAACCCATTTAGACTATGCCAAAGAAAATTCACCTAGAACTTTAAATGTAAGGTCAAGAACAGAATCCTCCGGTGCAATCCTCTTGAAGTTGTTTTTGCTTATCCTCATATTATATGATCATTTGTCCATATGCTGGTGAGCTACTGGGATCCACTGATAGCTCTATTCTACACCTGTTTATGTTTAGTACTTGTTTGGATTTACATACATAATGTAAGTTCCTTGACCCAAACCTGTGGAAATACCATTTGAAAAGAAGATATTTGTTTTGCCAACCTGGTCTCTACTTTCTTCTCCCAGCCCGCACACAAGCACTCATATATCAAGGAGACTATGCCCCTTTGTTATTTGTGTTACAGGCTTTTCTCACTCAACATTATTTGTTCAAGTTCTGCTGATTTCCCTGCGAATACCAATATTTTCTCATTTCAAATCGCTATGTTGTATTCCATTGTGTATAAGCACCACATTTTTTGGATCCCTTCACCTGTAGGGGGAATCTGGGTTCTTTTCATATTTTGGCTATTGTGAATTGTGCAGCGATGAATATGTGTGTATAGATCTCTTTATAATATCATGAGACCTGTTGATCAAGATTGATGCCTAGTAGAATTATGGCTGGGTCATAGGTTCTGTGTATGCTGAGCTTTTTCAGGAACCTCCATACAATTCTCCAAACTGGATGAAGTAATTTGCACATCCACTAACAGGGGAGGAGGCTTCCGTTTTGCCAGCATCCACTCCAGAATTATTATTGCCTGAGTTGAACATAGGATCTTCTCATGACAGTGAGGTGGTATCTCAGGGATGTTTTATTTGCATTTCCTTTACTGCCGGGGATGTTGAACATTCCTCATATGGCTACATTTTTGTCTCTTCTTCTGTGAAGTCGCTCTTTATATCATTTGTCCATTTAATATTTAGTTTACTGGGGTTGTAGAGGCTTAGTTTTTGAGTTCTCTGTAGATGATGGAAATTAGGGCTTTGTCTGTTGCTGAGCTGGTGATGATCCTTTCCCATAGGGTTGGATGTCTTTGTAGTTTGGTGGCTATAGCTTTAGTTACGCAGAAACTTTTTATTTTCTAGTAGTCCCATTTGTGTAGTCTCTCCCTATCTGTTGTAACCTTGGGACTATATTCAGGAATTCCTACCTCTGCCTATAAGTTCTAGTGTCTCTCCTACACTGTTCTTTACCACTTTCAAGCATTCAGGTGTAATGTTGAGATTCTGAATCCATTTTTAGTTTTTCTTGGTGCATGATGATAAGCTAGGGTCAACTTTGAATTTTCTACTTGTGCCTGCACAATTTTCCCAGCACCAGTAGTTGAAGATGCTATGTTTTCTCTTGTATATACCAGTTCCTTTGTCGAATATCAGTTGACTGTAAGAATGCAGCTTTATTTCAGGGTCTGCTCTTCAATTTCATTAGCTGTCACATCTTTTTTTTTTTTTTTGTACCAATACCAGGCTGTTTTTGTTATGATGGTTCCATAATAGAACTTGAAGTCTTGTATTATGAATTCTGCTGTGTTGCTTCTTCTGGGTAGAATGTCTTCGTCTATTCTAGGTCTTATGCTGTTCCATATGAATTTGTTGGTTTTTTTTCTGAATTTCTTGGGTGTTTTGGATATTGGATGATGTCATCTGGAAATAGGGATGTGGGATTTCTTTTTATGACAATGTGGATCACTTTGATGTCCTCCTCTTGCCTTATTGCTATGGCTGGGAATTCCTGCACTATGTTGAGTAAAAGCAGGGAGAGTGGGCATGCTTGTCTTGTTCCTGAGATTAGGGGAAATGGTATTAGTTTCTCCTCATTTAATATCATAATAGCAGTTGGTCTGTTGTATTTGGCTTTCATTGTTTTAAAGACTATTCTCTCTATTCCTGCTCATTCCAGAGCTTTTAACCTGTATGTTTGTTCTATTTTGTCATAGGCTATTTGGGCATCAGCTGAGATGATAATGTGTTTCTTGGTCTCACCTCTGTTGAATGTTTTATTATGTTTATTGATTTACAGGTGTTGAACCATCATTGCCTAGGTCAGCTGAAGCATAAGTGATCATGACGTATAATGTTCTTGATCAGTCTCTGGAACCTGTCAGCTAATACTTTGTTAAGGAGCTGTGCATCTGTATTCATTAGTGATAATGGCCTCTAATTCTCTTTTATTGTTGGGACTTTGCCTGGTGTGGGGATGAGTCTAATATTAGGTTCATCGAATGAGTTTGGGATTTCCTCCTTAGTTTCTATTTTGAGGAATAGTTTGAGGAGTATTGCTATTAGCTCCTCATTGAAGATTTTGTAGAATTCACTGGGGAATCATTCCGGGCCACACCTTTTCTTTGAAGACTCTTGATTACCTCCTGTATCTTGCTGCAGGTTTTTTGGTTATTTCGTTGATTTATTTCTTCTTGGTTCAGTTTGGGCAATTTATACTTCTCTAAGAATTGATCCATTTCTGTAAAAGATTCATACTTTACGAGTAAACGTTCTGTTATTAGTTTCTTATGTTTGTTTGAATGTCTTCTTTATTTTTTGTAACTTTTCTGTCGGAGTTTCTCATTTAACCGATATGTGTCTCTTCTCTTATTTTGTAGGTCTTACAAAAGGCCTTTCAATTTTATTCGGTTTCTGAAAGAACCAACTTTTAGTTTTATTTATTTGTTGAATGGTCTCTCTAATCTCAATCAGATTTATCTCTTCTTTAATCTTTGTTATTTCTCTCTCCTCCAAGTTGTTTTAGATTCAGCTTTTCCTGATTTCCAATTTTCTTGTTTCTCTCAAGGTTTTACTTTTTACACCTTTTAGCTGCACCATGAGCCTATTTACCGGATCTTATTACATTCTTTAATGTGTGTCATGCAGTCAATGATCTTGAACCTCAGCATTGCATTTGCTGTATCTCGTGTTTCTTTTTGATGTACTTTCATTGTCGTTGTGGCTTATGAATTCGTTACTTTTGTCCTTAATTTGCTCTCTGTCCCAAGTTTTAGATGTATGTTTTGGGTTTAGCCTGCAACTATTTGTGTAGTTTCTGTAGTATCCCTTCTTATTGAGGGTTAGGTTTATTTCAGTGTGATCAGATAGAATACATGGGATAATGTCAATTCTTTAGTATTTGCTGAGGTGCTTTGTGTGTACTGCGACATGATTTATTTTTAGTATGTTACATAAGCTGCTGAGAAGAATATGTACTGGACCTCTGTGGGGTGAAAAACTCTGTACAGCTCTTTCAGATCTATGTAGGATATGGTGTTATTTAGTCTTTGGCTCCCTTTATAATCCTCACAAATCGTCTCAAATAAAGGCTAGATTTTTGAGAAAATTAATAAAATTGACAGATCATTTTCAAGAAAAACTAAAGAACGGGGAGAAGATCTGCTGAGGGACTCTACAGTCATAATTGACAGAATAATCCAGAGTATCCAAACAATAAGTAGCAACTATTTCCAGAAACTAAACTCACTATAGAATGAATACTTGAGGGAAATGGATGAAGTTTTACATAAACATAAACTGCTCAACCTGAAGCAAGAAGATATAAATCACTTAAATAAAACCATGAAATAAAATGAGATACAAAAAGGAATGAAATATCTTCCAATTTAATAAAGCCAAGATGGATTCTTCATCCAATTCTACAAAACTTTCAAGAGGGGAAACCACTGATACTCCTCAAGCTCTTTTGCGAAATTGATGCAGAGAGAGAAATCATAACCCTTCTCCATGAAGCTAATATCATGGTAAAACCAGACAAGGACAAAACAAAAATGATATTAGAAATCAATCTTACATTTGACCAAAGATGCACAACTACTCAACAAAATATTAGCTAGCAGAACAAAAACAGAATACAGAATCCTATGTGGTTTCAGCACAAACTGTGCTGTCATGCCATGTTCCTGGGGGCAGGGGCATACTCTCCAGGGCCAGGATTGTCTTTATCATCCTTCAATGTTCATGGATAAGGAGAACCAATATTGTAAACTTTCAATATTGCTAAAGATGTTATAGAAATTCACTGAAAACTCATGAAAATCTAACTATATTCTTTAAGGAAAGAGGAAAAGCAATCCAAAAATTCTTATGAAATAGGAAGATCTAGAATAGGAAAAGTAATTGAAGGCAAAAGAAGCAGCAACAGAGGTATCAAAATGCCTGGTTTCAAGCTATATTACAAAGAATTATTAAAAAATACAAACTTCTATTACCAAAAAAGAGATGCATGTTGAATACAATACACCAGAATACCTTCAAAGAAACCAGAGACTTGCAGTCAGCTGATATGTGGCAAAGGTATGAGAGACATACAATGGAAAAAAGTAGGATCTTCAATTATTGGAGATGGGAAAAAAGGAACACCACAAAGGAAAAAAAAAATCAAAGCTTCTCCTAGCATAATACCAGCACCGATGTCAACTCAAAAGGGATTAACATCTCAACATCAAATGTGAATCCTAGTAAGTATAATAGACCAGAGTAGCAGAGACATCAGGTCTTCTAGGCCAAGGGAGGAACTTCCTGAATAGAGTCTGAGGCACACAACAGATTGGTGAAAGTTTGGAAAATAGGATTACATTAAAATAAAAATGTTCTGCACAGCTGTGGACATGGTCACGAAACCAGACAGACAGCAAAACAGCAATGCAACAGACAAATATTTTAACAGATTAATGTTTCTCACATACAAGGGCCACAAGGAACTAATCCCTCCTAAATCCAACAAATCAATCATGAAGTTCGCCATGGATCTGAAAACAGACTTCACAGAAGACGAAATAAAAATGGTAATGAAACACAGAAACATAACAACCATCATTGGAAGTAAATTATATATAAATAAAAACAACACTGAAATAACATCTTCCCCAAGTCAGAATGAGATATATTCTGAACTCAAGCAACAACAAGTGCAGGAGGTGATTCCCTGAAAGAGGAAATGTACTGAACTGTTGTTGGGAATGTAAACTACTACAACCACTCTTGAAAAGAGTATGAAGTGTCTGGAAAAGAACACCCAAGGCATAGCACATGTCCCATTCTAAGCAACAGGATCCAGGATGTGACGAGAAAACCTGCACACCCAGGTTTATGTTGCACACTTCAAAAGAGCCAAGAAATGCAAACAATTCCAATGTCCCACTATAGATGATTGGATCCAAGCAAATGGTATCTCTATACAAGGGAATCCTACACAACAATTAGAAAACATTTATAAAATGTATTCATTGGGACACAAGCCTGGAACATAAAATGGAGCATTGGCTGGCTGATATGTGTGTGTTAGAAATAAGTAACACAGACATGATGAAGAAAGCAGGACTCAGCTACCAATTCACAGGGTCACAAGGACATGCTTGAGAGAAAGGTATCCAAAAGTGACACACAAACACTAATGTTTATGTACATAAATTCAGTTGGATATCTATATATTAGCCAATCTGCAAGGAATTTTTTTACAGTTAATAATACTAGAGCCTAGAAGCATTAGAGACAAGATTAACAACAGACATTAAGGATAAAATATTTTGTTTTGGAAAAATAATGGAAATGGAAGTTGGTTTGTGCAAGAGGACAATGTAAAGGAAAAAAGGGAAAAAATGAGCAAGGAAATAACAGCTGTGAGAACAAATTTATGCACATTTTTCACTGACCTCAATACTCCCTCAACATTTCATTGATTCTTTATTAAAAATGTCTTCATCTATCCTTTGTCTTCATTATTGGTACAATGAAATTGTGCTTTGCGAGTGACTTAAACTCCTATTACCCTAGCACAAGCAATAACTGGAAGTAAATATCAGTTGATTCTGGAGAATTTTGAGGCTCTCTTTCTAATTCTGATCCATTAGATAGAAAGAATGTGCCAAATTTGGTATACAACATCGAAGTTTTGAAACATTTGGAACATTTCAACATAAGTGATATAGAATCAGGTGAATATTCATGTAAATTTCAGATAATAAGATATGCCATATGATTTGATTGAATCTTCTTTTTCAAACCTACTGATAGTCGAGACACAAATGTCCTTGGTCAAACAGGGCTGGTGGTAAACAACTTCTTCTGTTTTCTCTTTTATAATAGCAAAAACAATTTATAAGACACAAATTTGAAAGCAAGTTCAAAGACATGAACAAGACATACACAGTTAATAAGGGAAAAAAGAACATGAAACATACTAGAAAATGGAGAGCGTAGTCCCAGTTCTCTGATTTACTATGAACCACATAATCACCACTGAGCATACTTTCCCTGATGTTTTTGTAAAAATAATATGTTTCATGAATGTTCACCACTGAGGAAAAGCTGCCATAATAATGGAGGTACAAAGTTTTGCGAAAATAGTTAAACTTTCAGAAATGTGAAATGATTGTGAAATATTTTCCTGCATAGATATAAATGCTGATTTATTGGAGTTCTTCCTTCTTTAAGTACACTAGAACAATGAATGGATGGTTTATATGACACTCAAAAAGACCTGGCCATAAGTAGTTGAAATGTTTTCTACTTCCATAATAAATCTTCACTTGTATGTGTTATGAGCATCTTCTGTAACAAGAGCAACACTGTATGAGTGGACACATTAAGTCCATCAAGATTTATATTCAGCTTAATGCAATTTTGCTTCTGAAAATCTATCCAAACTCATACCCAGAAAACCAATTATAAGCAGCACTAGATTTCCTGAATCTTATAAGTCTTCTATGTGCTGTCAGAATTTGAAAATGAGATAACCCGCAAATGTAAACTGTTACCATGTTAATTCCCAATGATTAAAATAGGGCATGTCCTTTTATGTGACTCCATAGTAATTCAAATTTGGAAACACAGGCTAAATATAATAGAATGTTTTCATTGTACTTACTATAGTAGAGAAGAATCTTAACCGTTAACAGGTGAAAATTTGAGCACAAAATTCTTCCTTCAATTTTGTCTGCAAATAATTTGGAAATCATTATTTGGCTACATTACATCACTTGCGCTAATGCGTTCCTGTTGTGCCATTTCAATAGACATTTGAATTTCTATGTGTAATACTCTTACGTATGTTGGTGAAAACTTTGGATTGACATGTTGGAATGGAGTTTCAATTTATTTCACTTCCACGGCAAAATAAAAAGTGAAATGTCTCCAATACAATAGGGAATCATACACGATTTTACAATTTAGTAGAAGACATAAACACCTAAGATTGGCTCAGAACATCTTGTTAGGATTTTAGAAAATATGGTTTTCAACACAAACTTGTCTGAAACAATGTCTTTATTGATGCAGTTAGAATAAAAGATTCCCACTAACATCAGGGCATTAGAATATTGATTTATTTTTTACTTTCATGCAATTTTCTAAGAATATGTACACAGGAGAAACTGTAGACAATTGCCTGTAAGCTTGAACTATTCAAACAGCAGTTGACATGCATATATTTATGAAATTTTATTATTGTACAGTGTCTTATAAATTTCCTGCACTAATTCTTAATAAACAATATATCTGTTTGCTCACAAGAAAGCAATTCACTTTTTCTTTCATACTTTAATATCAATACCCAGAGCTGCTGTTAGATGAAATACATGGATGCTTTGTCATAGGGCAAAACTCATGCAGCTATTTTCTGGTGTTTAAGTAATAAATACTTAAGGGAATACTATGTTTCAATGTTCCTATTACTCCTTTGGAGGGAAATAAAATATAATAGTTGATACCTTAAAGAAATTTCATAGGGATGTAAATGCTTTCACCAAAAATGAGGCAGAATAAATATTGAAAGAGAATTTTCAATAATATTTTGTCTATATTAACACTTCATTATACAAATGTATGAGAGAAATGTAGTAGAAATTTCATATGTAGTCTGCTGCCTTCAATTAAACTGTAACACGATAAAAACTGTTTATATGTCAATTCAAAATCTTGTATATTCAAGAAATGGCATCCATTCCCACTCTATGGGAAAACAAGTAGGTTCAGCACTTGTAAGGATGGTGATTAGAGAATCACACAAATGGGCAGCAAATACTATGCATGAAATTTCATGTTCTTTGGGTATTTGTTTCTGAAGTGTTGTAACTAAAGTGAGATCAATATAACGAACTATGCTTTCATTACCCCCATTTCCTTATATTGGCTTGATATACATTCCTGTGTATGATTTGCTTCATATATTGCTTATGGAGGATACCATAAGGATGACTGGGTCCCCACCATTCTCCTTCCAATTAGAGTAAGCCTCTAAGAATATTGTTGCAATATATAATTTTTTATTGACCTAAAATGATCGAATGTCAGTGCAAGGGATTAAAAAATTTACTACAACAATAACTAAAAAATGTTAAAATCTGTTGCAACTAATACATTTCCTTCTCAGACCTATGGACAACAGAAATCTATAACTTCCCAAAACTATTACTACCTGCACAAGTATAACTATCAAATATTTTCCATGAAGATAATTGGTGCTGCCCTTTCTGGGCATTATCTTGGAAATTGATTTTTTTTGCCTGTACTTTTGGGAAATGTATCTTGTGCCTAAAGCACTTTGTCACAAAACTGATAGACAAAAGAGATACAATAAATGATAGATTCCTCGATTGCACCAAAATATAGTAAATTCATCCATGTTATAAAATACGAGATTTCTAATGCATGCTCCTATTTGACTGGCTCAGTTTTACATTCAACTATTCCTTGTATTCATGCCTACTTTTAGGTGACATTCCACAATGTAAACATATTTGGCTTTCCTCTATCCTACTGATTATATTGCCCTTTAAATATAAAATTGTTTCCACACTATTGTTTCTCTTGAAATAATGTGGAGATTATTTATTTTATTCCTCATTTCAAACTACCATGTCCTCTCTTTAATTCAATTAACATTTTATTTTGCTTGCAGACATCGACCACTACATACTCAACAAAATTACACATATAGTTTCAATTATATATGTATATGTTTATGTTTATTTACATAGACATGTACAATCAGTGGGTTTCCATTATTTGCGTATGTGTATGTACATGTATATATATAACGACCTATGTGATGCTATAATTTAGTGATTCTCATTTTCACAGTGTACCTTTGATAATTTAGGGAAACCATCCGTGAATTGTTAAGTAAACCCATGTAATCACTTACACTTTATACAGTGTACAATTTAGTACTGTCTTAAAAGAAGAGAGTGAAAAGTATAAAGAGAATCTGAAAATAAATAAGTGAAAACTCCTTTTCATTTCCACCCAAATGTCATTTTCATACCACTGCTCTCATACTTATGTTTCTAAGACCCTAAGATATTTAATTGATCATGTATAAATATTGATTTAAATTGGAGTGAAATGATCTTATTATTGTTAAAGCCATTTCAAGCTCACAAAGAAACTTGGTTTCTTGATCATTTCATATTGAAATTATTTGAGAACACAACTTGAAACATTTTGAATTTTACTCAGTAAGAAATCTTGATTTTTGTCAATATTGACATGAACATTACGTGTTTCATTAGCCGGATCCACACTTAAAACATCTGGGACCAGTTTGTCTCAATCATGAAGGATGAGTTCTTTAAATATCCAGTCTAAATAATGCCAAAGATAAAGAAACAAAAAACTTCATTGGAATCTATCTTAGGAAGCTAACGGAATCATTACCACACCCAAAACTAATAGTTTCCATTGTTATACATGTCATGGATAGCTACGTTTAACAGTTTCAGAAAGAAAACGTCTGATTTATATAAATAAATATGTGATGACTAAAATCAGAAAGCTTTTATTTCCAATAACTCTTCATCGTGAACTATTTTCTTGTAGGGAATTAGGTTTTTATTGCAAGTCGCCTGACATGTTTTCTTCAAAAATTCTAAGTCAAAAATAAGCAATTATATATCTGTTGACACACATTAAATCAATGCAGGTTTTCTTCGATATTTTATTGTCAGTGTCAAGAGCTGATGTTAAAATCAAGGAAATACATGAATGCTTTGTAATATATTGAAACTCATGCTGGTGCTTTCACAAGTGACACTGTTAACAGAAAATATTTTCTTTCAATGTTCATATTATCCCTGTAGTGTAAAATCAAACATTATGATATGTTATATCTTACAACCATTTCATAGGGAACTCTATGATTCCTACAAAAATGATGCAACCTAAACAAAAGTTTCTCTTTTTTTCAGTAAGTTTGCGCTATTCAGAGTTGTGAGAAAAATCTAATTGGACTTCCATCTTTATCTGCTTTCTTCAATTTTATTGTAACACAATAAAAAAAAAACTTTCTATGTCAAGCCAAAAGCTTCTATATATTCATTGACTGAATCATCCATGTTTACCTCACACCCAGAGGCCAGAAATTCGGATGAGATGAACACGTTTGTTTTGGTCATTCTGAAGGGCATCCAAATTAGGAGAATAACAAGGAAATACAGGGAATTTATAAATTGATTATATCAAGCACTCTAAAGGAATAACAACTTCTTTGAAGGGAGAAATGAGTAACCTTTTACGCTCTCATGCAAAATGTTTTCCCATTGCTTTAGAAACAGTTTTTCAGCTTATATTTGGAAATAAATAATACACTGGGTCAGATAGCCAGGTAGCCCACATTTTTTATTAATATGGTTTCCCATACTAAAATATTAATCCCAGAAAGTTCTACTTTTGTGGGGGGGGGGGTCATTGTGATTATGTTTCCCCAGACGTGTTGGTACGCAGCTTAGTGTTCACCAATCCTTGAATTTTGACCATTAGAATAGAAAATTGTGATTTTTCTGGCATGGTTGAAGTCACACTATTTGATATTAATTTGAATCTTCCAAGTGTCTCAGCATGTTACTTTTTTATCATCATCTCTCTCATTACTTCATAGTTAATACGTCTTCCAACAATCCAATCTACTTTGTAATATTCAAATTTATAAAACTGCCACGGAATTAATAAGTTCTCTTCAAGTCTGTTGTTACAATAACAGAAAAATAAATTCATTGTGTTTAATAGCCATGTGAAACCAGTGGATGCAGGTATTCCACATTCTATATCCCAGAAACGATTACCACACTTCCAATCCTTGAAGACAGGAGAAATTTTTTCCAAGGTATTCATCCTACTTCCATGAATTTTCCAAAAACACAACAGAAATCTCAAGTTCCCCAGTAGCGTTCCAAGAGATCTATCATTGCTCAGAATGAATATCCAGCCATAATCCAATAAAGAATCATATATTTATTCCGGTGAGGACACAGTATGTGAAGCAATTAACAAAGAAATTTAAAAAACACTTTCTATTCATTGCATTTTGAAATAATGCTTTGAACCAATGGATAAGGCACCAGAATAACTTGGGCTGAGAACAGAGGGGAAACTGGAGGCATAAAAAGAAGAGTTTAGATATCAGTTCTAATTTGTCCATTTTGCACTCTTGCCAAAATTTACTCTATACTAAACTGATAGTTTTACATCAATTTCTGTGTTATAAATACTCCACAATGAACTATATATATACATATTTTACAAATATATAGTATATATATATTATATGATAAATAATGCATATATATATTAGTAACACAGTAATTTCAAGTCAAGTGTATGTTAGTAAATTCATTGGGATTTATCGCCTAGAATCGTTATGTTACCTGGGAACTGAAGTGAATTCTCTAAAATGTTACAAAATATAGATGGAAATCATTTCCTGTTCGGAAATGCATTTATTAAGGCAAAGAATATAGGATGAAATTTCTAAGGATATGAAAGTTGAAAAACTCTATGTAATATGGAAATAGAGACAGTTCTCTTTTGTAATTTAAAGCATTCCAAATGTTTTAGAAAATATGCCACAGTGCTTTTCAGGTATAGAAAAATCATCCGTGAAGCAGGTTTACCCAAGGACGTCACCCAATATGAATGTGTTTCTCTCAGTGACTATCTCTCATTTTCTCCTAGAATAATGGAATTATGACACAATGTATGGTGATGGATTACCACATTATCAAAATGGATATTTAGAGAAAAATTTGTTACTGCATTTTAGAATGATTAAGTCAATGTTTCTCTGTTTTAATCCTTCGGGAGTATTCACCTAGAGAGCCAAAATTATAGCAATCCCATTTTCATTTCTCCGTGTTCTCATACTTCTATTGAGAAACGATTCCCCAGGATTTTGTGTTTTATTAAGACAGTAAAAACATCAAAGAAGTTTGGGAAATATTTACATATACTTCATAAATTTGAATTCACGTTGTTACCAAAGCGAACAAAACTCCTCACTGTCATAGCCAAAAATGTATTGTTTCTTGTACAATGATTTCCATTTAATATTTTAAGTAGTATATTCAATAATGAAATGATATATTGCATATATAAAATATTAAAGCTTTTTCATAATTATGGTATCCATAGTGAAACTCTAGGTCTTCCTGAGGAAGTAAAACAGAGGACAGTGTAACCAAAGAGTAACTGCTTTATGTGATAAAGGTAGTCCTACTGCAAAGGCAGTAATCATATATTAGGATGTGATAACTACAATTTCAGGTGTTGTTTTAAGGAACTCACCAACAATTATCAGAATAATGCATTTGAAAACATCACAGCAACTGCTCTAAAAAGGGTAACCTCTTCTTACAAGAAATGAATTCAGACTTTGCTGCACACGTATATGGAAAACACAAATATATTACTAAAAATATTATTACTAGTTGGTCAAATATAACTACTAAATAATGTAGAGGAAGATTTTGGCGACATACCTTTCTGGGAACTATCTTGGAATATGATCTCATATTTTATTTCGTAAAAGTAGGAGAGTTGAACTGGGGAATGTATATTGTGATTAACGCACCTTGGATGAAACCTGATTGACTAAAAGCACCAAATGTTTGCTAGTTGCCTAGATTAAAGCATAAAGTTTGAAAATCAGCAATTCAAATAGTGGCAAGATTTCTAATGCAAGGTCTTATTTGACTGGTTCAGTTTTACTTTCAAATATTCTTTGTATTCATGACAATGTTAATACGATACTCATCAATGTAAACACATTGAGATTTCCTTCTCATTATTACTGATATTGTCCTTTAAATAAATGTTTTAACAGCGTGGATTATATTGAATGATTCTACAGATTATTTCGTTTCTTCACTCTTCAAAACACCATGCCTTTCACGAATTCAATTATTTCTTTTTGCATACACACCTCCAAACATCCATACTACATTTAGGTACACAGGTGTATATATATATATATATATATATATATATATATATATATATATATGTGTGTGTGTGTGTGTGTGTGTGTGTGAGTGTGTGTGTATGTATGTATATGTATATATATACATGTGTATATACACAGATATATATGTATATATGTATACGTATATATGTATATGTGTTTGTACACACATATATGTACCTGTATACAGAGAGACATATAAATAGTTATATCCATACATATATATTCACATTCCTATACAAATGTGATCAATGGGTATATATGATATATATGTATGCAGATGTACATATATAAATATATATTATGATTTTTTTACTTGTGCCCTCATCTTGACTATGTTAGTTTGAATTATTACTACTCCCTATATTTGTATTGATTATTTATCCAACATCAATTTCATTAATTTATGGAATCCTTCCAAGTATAATCCAGTAAATGAACAATTAATTCTCATTCTCATTCTAGAACTGAAAAATTTACTTCTGTGGTGATGCAAAAGAATGAAAAGTAGCACGAGATTATTCAGATAAGTAATTGAAAATGCCTTTCCATTGTTTAGCTAAATGTCTTTTGCATGCTACTAGTTGCATTTCCCCAAGTGTTTCTGAGATGTAAATGATCACCTATATATTTAAACATAAAATGGAAACTAACTCACAGATTTCTTTTAAATTAATCTTGGGCTTAGTAAGAAATTTGTTTTCACGAATTTCATGTTGAAATTCTATCTCTCTTTCAAGAGTACACATTCAGAATTTTACTCACTGAGAAAATGTTGATTTTGTCAGTATTGGCATATGCAATTTCTGATTCATTAGCCAGATAAACTGAAAATGAAAACCTTTCATCATCTGGAACCAGTTTCTCTCAAACATGAAGGAAGTGTCGCAAAGAATACTTCCTAAATTACTTGAGAGCATTCTATACTGATGTGCTGTGTAGAGTATTCTTTTAAACATCTTCCAAAACAGGGCTCTCTATTAATCCAATGAATTCTTGAATGTATTGTGAGTAACCTCTGATTCAGAGCCCTTGCCTTTAATCATCAACAGTTTCACATTTTTTGTCACATTTATAAAACTGTAAGGACTATTATCCAATTCACAGAATAATAAAAATTATATACTTTACTTAAGAAAAGAAGACATTTGAGACTCTCTTAATTAAATAAACCTCAGCTTAATTTCTTGCCATTGTATAAAAAAAAACACCATTTCCTAGGTACAGAGAGGTTCTGATTTGTTTCCAGTAGATATACGAATGAAGAACATGCTGTTCAGAATTTTTTCCCTTTTATCTCTGTATTCAATTATGTCCTCACTTAGATGGTAATGATATTTCACTATCCACCCTTTGACACATTTCCTGGAAAATTTGCAGAGAATATGTTTAAGTAATCAGAGTGTGTGGAGACTTAGGAATAAATGTGTCTTTTGTGATTGCAGATAAGAGTACACGTGTGCAAGAGGAATTTTAGTTTTCTGTGATCATTATAAATTTCATATTGCATTCAGTTAATCTTTGCAGATAAACTATACATTGCATATTACAATAGGCAATATACTTGGTTATCCACTTTCCCAAAGAACAGCCAGTATTTTTACAGATTGAAGTTCTAAACGATTCTGAAAATTTCAGTTTTGTTCTTTTAGAAACACACTAATTGCATTGTGAATTCAATTTATATAGAAATATACCTCCATAAAATAATTGTCTCCTTCGGTGGACAAATTTCATAAAGAACTTTGGTTGAGGACTCATGCTTCACTGTAATCTGTTTCAATGTTACAAGTGTAAAGATCAAATTGATATTTTGTGAAGTTAAAAATGCTTTTCCTCATATGTACCTGATTAGGTTACAAGATGGAAGACATAATACTGGCAGATGTGTAATGGAAGTCATCACAGGATCAAGTGGCAGGTGAGGAGATATCAGGGAGATTACCGTCAATGGGAAAAAGATCACCTGAATGTAAGTACAAATGTCCCCAGTGCAAGATATCATAATAGCAGGTAGTCAGATGTGGTATTCCAATTTCAATCCAGAAGTATGATAGGATTTAAGAGATGTACAAAATGGCTAAATTACTCACATCATGAACTGAACATGAG
>NW_025959848.1:0-30857 GCF_023159225.1 Perognathus longimembris pacificus | reverse complement strand
TTAATCTCAGTGGAGATATTTACTGATAAACAGCTACCTACGCAGCATGTTCATGTCGTTCCTAAATGAGCTTTTATCTCTCTCCCCTTACCACAAATAAGATTCTTCTGAGGAGTTCCCAGTACATTATCCTTTCCCCTGTGTAATTACCTTAACAACCTCAGCTGTTTTTATTCTCAGAAGGTTTACTCCCTGATATACAGCTGCCTACCCCCTTCGTAAGTGCAGGTCGTAAATGAGCTTTTTCTCTGTTCCGTCACCATAATCCAGATTCTTTTGGGGAGTTACCAGTACAGTAACCATACCAGGAAGTACTTAATTTATTAAGCTACTGCTTTTCTTAATCTCAGTGGAGATATTTACTGATAAACAGCTACCTACGCAGCATGTTCATGTCGTTCCTAAATGAGCTTTTATCTCTCTCCCCTCACCACAAATCAGATTCTTCTGAGGAGTTCCCAGTACATTATCCTTTCCCCGTGTAATTATCTTAACAAGCTCCAGCTGTTTTTATTCTGCGAAGGTTTACTCCCTGATATACAGCTGCCTACCCCCGTCGTAAGTGCAGGTCCTAAATGAGCTTTTTTCTCTGTTCCCTCACCACAATCCAGATTCTTTTGGGGAGTTACCAGTACAGTAACCATACCAGGAAGTACTTAATTTATTAAGCTACTGCTTTTCTTTATCTCAGTGGAGATATTTACTGATAAACATCGACGTTTGCAGCATGTTCATGTCGTTCCTAAATGAGCTTTTATCTCTCTCCCCTCACCACAAATCAGATTCTTCTGAGGAGTTCCCAATACTTTATCCTTTCCCCTGTGTAATTACCTTAACCATCTCCAGCTGTTTTTATTCTCAGAAAGTTTACTCCCTGACATACTGCTGCCTACACCCTTCGTAAGTGCAGGTCCTAAATGAGCTTTTTTCTCTGTTCCCTCACCACAATCCAGATTCTTTTGGGGAGTTACCAGTACAGTAACCATACCTGGAAGTACTTAATTTATTAAGCTACTGCTTTTCTTTATCTCAGTGGAGATATTTACTGATAAACAGCTACGTACGCAGCATGTTCATGTCGTTCCTAAATGAGCTTTTATCTCTCTCAGATCACCACAAATCAGATTCTTCTGAGGAGTTGCCAGTACATTATCCTTTCCCCTGTGTAATTACCTTAACAAGCTCCAGCTGTTTTTATTCTCAGAAGGTTTACTCCCTGATATACAGCTGCCTACCCCCTTCGTAAGTGCAGGTCCTAAATGAGCTTTTTTCTCTGTTCCCTCACCACAATCCAGATTCTTTTGGGGAGTTACCAGTACAGTAACCATTCCAGGAAGTACTTAATTTATTAAGCTACTGCTTTTCTTAATCTCAGTGGAGATATTTACTGATAAACAGCTACCTACGCAGCATGTTCATGTCGTTCCTAAATGAGCTTTTATCTCTCACCCCTCACCACAAATCAGATTCTTCTGAGGAGTTCCCAGTACATTATCCTTTCCCCTGTGTAATTACCTTAACAAGCTCCAGCTGTTTTTATTCTCAGAAGGTTTACTCCCTGATATACAGCTGCCTACCCCCTTCGTAAGTGCAGGTCCTAAATGAGCTTTTTTCTCTGTTCCCTCACCACAATCCAGATTCTTTTGGGGAGTTACCAGTACAGTAACCATACCAGGAAGTACTTAATTTATTAAGCTACTGCTTTTCTTTATCTCAGTGGAGATATTTACTGATAAACAGCTACGTACGCAGCATGTTCATGTCGTTCCTAAATGAGCTTTTATCTCTCTCAGATCACCACAAATCAGATTCTTCTGAGGAGTTCCCAGTACATTATCCTTTCCCCTGTGTAATTACCTTAACAAGCTCCAGCTGTTTTTATTCTCAGAAGGTTTACTCCCTTATATACAGCTGCCTACCCCCTTCGTAAGTGCAGGTCCTAAATGAGCTTTTTTCTCTGTTCCGAGCCTCAATCCAGATTCTTTTGGGGAGTTACCAGTACAGTATCCATACCAGGAAGTACTTAATTTATTAAGCTACTGCTTTTCTTAATCTAAGTGGAGATATTTACTGATAAACAGCTACCTACGCAGCATGTTCATGTCGTTCCTAAATGAGCTTTAAACTCTCTCCTCTCACCAGCAAATCAGATTCTTCTGAGGAGTTGCCAGTACATTATCCTTTCCCCTGTGTAATTACCTTAACAAGCTCCAGCTGTTTTTATTCTCATAAGGTTTACTCCCTGATATACAGCTGCCTACCCCCTTCGTAAGTGCAGGTCCTAAATGAGCTTTTTTCTCTGTTCCCTCACCACAATCCAGATTCTTTTGGGGAGTTACCAGTACAGTAACCATTCCAGGAAGTACTTAATTTATTAAGCTACTGCTTTTCTTAATCTCAGTGGAGATATTTACTGATAAACAGCTACCTACGCAGCATGTTCATGTCGTTCCTAAATGAGCTTTTATCTCTCACCCCTCACCACAAATCAGATTCTTCTGAGGAGTTCCCAGTACATTATCCTTTCCCCTGTGTAATTACCTTAACAAGCTCCAGCTGTTTTTTATTCTCAGAAGGTTTACTCCCTGATATACAGCTGCCTACCCCCTTCGTAAGTGCAGGTCCTAATTGAACTTTTTCTCTGCTCCTTCACCACAATCCAGATTGTTTTGGGGAGTTACCAGTACAGTATCCATACCAAGAAGTACTTAATTTATTAAGCTACTGCTTTTCTTAATCTCAGTGGAGATATTTACTGATAAACAGCTACGTACGCCGCATGTTCATGTCGTTCCTAAGTGAGCTTTTATCTCTCTCCCCTCACCACAAATCAGATTCTTCTGAGGAGTTCCCAGTACATTATCCTTTCCCCTGTGTAATTACCTTAACAAGCTCCAGCTGTTTTTATTCTCAGAAGGTTTACTCCCTGAAATACAGCTGCCTACCCCTTTCGTAAGTGCAGGTCCTAAATGAGATTTTTCTCTGTTCCCTCACCACAATCCAGATTCTTTTGGGGAGTTACCAGTACAGTAACCATACCAGGATGTACTTAATTTATTAAGCTACTGCTTTTCTTAATCTCAGTGGAGATATTTACTGATAAACAGCTACCTACGCAGCATGTTCATGTCCTTCCTAAATGAGCTTTTATCTCTCTCCCCTCACCACAAATCAGATTCTTCTGAGGAGTTCTCAGTACATTATCCTTTCCCCTGTGTACTTACCTTAACAAGCTCCAGGTGTTTTTATTCTCAGAAGGTTTACTCCCTGATATACAGCTGCGTATCCCCTTCGTAAGTGCACGTCCTAAATGAGCTTTTTTCTCTGTTCCCTCACCACAATCCAGATTCTTTTGGGGAGTTACCAGTACAGTAACCATACCAGGAAGTACTTAATTTATTAAGCTACTGCTTTTCTTTATCTCAGTGGAGATATTTACTGATAAACATCGACGTTTGCAGCATGTTCATGTCGTTCCTAAATGAGCTTTTATCTCTCTCCCCTCACCACAAATCAGATTCTTCTGAGGAGTTCCCAATACTTTATCCTTTCCCCTGTGTAATTACCTTAACCATCTCCAGCTGTTTTTATTCTCAGAAAGTTTACTCCCTGAAATACTGATGCCTACACCCTTCGTAAGTGCAGGTCCTAAATGAGCGTTTTTCTCTGTTCCCTCACCACAATCCAGATTCTTTTGGGGAGTTACCAGTACAGTAACCATACCTGGAAGTACTTAATTTATTAAGCTACTGCTTTTCTTTATCTCAGTGGAGATATTTACTGATAAACAGCTACGTACGCAGCATGTTCATGTCGTTCCTAAATGAGCTTTTATCTCTCTCAGATCACCACAAATCAGATTCTTCTGAGGAGTTGCCAGTACATTATCCTTTCCCCTGTGTAATTACCTTAACAAGCTCCAGCTGTTTTTATTCTCAGAAGGTTTACTCCCTGATATACAGCTGCCTACCCCCTTCGTAAGTGCAGGTCCTAAATGAGCTTTTTTCTCTGTTCCCTCACCACAATCCAGATTCTTTTGGGGAGTTACCAGTACAGTAACCATTCCAGGAAGTACTTAATTTATTAAGCTACTGCTTTTCTTAATCTCAGTGGAGATATTTACTGATAAACAGCTACCTACGCAGCATGTTCTTGTCGTTCCTAAATGAGCTTTTATCTCTCACCCCTCACCACAAATCAGATTCTTCTGAGGAGTTCCCAGTACATTATCCTTTCCCCTGTGTAATTACCTTAACAAGCTCCAGCTGTTTTTATTCTCAGAAGGTTTACTCCCTGATATACAGCTGCCTACCCCCTTCGTAAGTGCAGGTCCTAATTGAACTTTTTTCTCTGCTCCTTCACTACAATCCAGATTCTTTTGGGGAGTTACCAGTACAGTAACCATACCAAGAAGTACTTAATTTATTAAGCTACTGCTTTTCTTAATCTCAGTGGAGATATTTACTGATAAACAGCTACGTACGCAGCATGTTCATGTCGTTCCTAAATGAGCTTTTATCTCTCTCCCCTCACCACAAATCAGATTCTTCTGAGGAGTTCCCAGTACATTATCCTTTCCCCTGTGTAATTACCTTAACAAGCTCCAGCTGTTTTTATTCTCAGAAGGTTTACTCCCTGAAATACAGCTGCCTACCCCCTTCGTAAGTGCAGGTCCTAAATGAGATTTTTCTCTGTTCCCTCACCACAATCCAGATTCTTTTGGGGAGTTACCAGTACAGTAACCATACCAGGAAGTACTTAATTTATTAAGCTACTGCTTTTCTTAATCTCAGTGGAGATATTTACTGATAAACAGCTACCTACGCAGCATGTTCATGTCGTTCCTAAATGAGCTTTTATCTCTCTCCCCTCACCACAAATCAGATTCTTCTGAGGAGTTCCAATTACCTTAACAAGCTCCAGCTGTTTTTATTCTCAGAAGGTTTACTCCCTGATATACAGCTGCCTACCCCCTTCGTAAGTGCAGGTCCTAAATGAGCTTTTTTCTCTGTTCCCTCACCACAATCCAGATTCTTTTGGGGAGTTACCAGTACAGTAACCATACCAGGAAGTACTTAATTTATTAAGCTACTGCTTTTCTTATCTCAGTGGAGATATTTACTGATAAACAGCTACCTACGCAGCATGTTCATGTCGTTCCTAAATGAGCTTTTATCTCTCTCCCCTTACCACAAATAAGATTCTTCTGAGGAGTTCCCAGTACATTATCCTTTCCCCTGTGTAATTACCTTAACAAGCTCCAGCTGTTTTTATTCTCAGAAGGTTTACTCCCTGATATACAGCTGCCTACCCCCTTCGTAAGTGCAGGTCGTAAATGAGCTTTTTTCTCTGTTCCGTCACCATAATCCAGATTCTTTTGGGGAGTTACCAGTACAGTAACCATACCAGGAAGTACTTAATTTATTAAGCTACTGCTTTTCTCAATCTCAGTGGAGATATTTACTGAAAAAACAGCTACCTACGCAGCATGTTCATGTCGTTCCTAAATGAGCTTTTATCTCTCTCCCCTCACCACAAATCAGTTTCTTCTGAGGAGTTCCCAATACTTTATCCTTTCCCCTGTGTAATTACCTTAACCATCTCCAGCTGTTTTTATTCTCAGAAAGTTTACTCCCTGATATACTGCTGCCTACCCCCTTCGTAAGTGCAGGTACTAAATGAGCTTTTTTCTCTGTTCCCTCACCACAATCCAGATTCTTTTGGGGAGTTACCAGTACAGTAACCATAGCAGGAAGTACTTAATTTATTAAGCTACTGCTTTTCTTTATCTCAGTGGAGATATTTACTGATAAACAGCTACGTACGCAGCATGTTCATGTCGTTCCTAAATGAGCTTTTATCTCTCACCCCTCACCACAAATCAGATTCTTCTGAGGAGTTCCCAGTACATTATCCTTTCCCCTGTGTAATTACCTTAACAAGCTCCAGCTGTTTTTATTCTCAGAAGGTTTACTCCCTGATATACAGCTGCCTACCCCCTTCGTAAGTGCAGGTCCTAAATGAGCTTTTTTCTCTGTTCCCGAGCCTCAATCCAGATTCTTTTGGGGAGTTACCAGTACAGTATCCATACCAGGAAGTACTTAATTTATTAAGCTACTGCTTTTCTTAATCTCAGTGGAGATATTTACTGATAAACAGCTACCTACGCAGCATTTTCATGTCGTTCCTAAATGAGCTTTAAACTCTCTCCTCTCACCACAAATCAGATTCTTCTGAGGAGTTGCCAGTACATTATCCTTTCCCCTGTGTAATTACCTTAACAAGCTCCAGCTGTTTTTATTCTCATAAGGTTTACTCCCTGATATACAGCTGCTACCCCCTTCGTAAGTGCAGGTCCTAAATGAGCTTTTTTCTCTGTTCCCTCACCACAATCCAGATTCTTTTGGGGAGTTACCAGTACAGTAACCATTCCAGGAAGTACTTAATTTATTAAGCTACTGCTTTTCTTAATCTCAGTGGAGATATTTACTGATAAACAGCTACCTACGCAGCATGTTCATGTCGTTCCTAAATGAGCTTTTATCTCTCACCCCTCACCACAAATCAGATTCTTCTGAGGAGTTCCCAGTACATTATCCTTTCCCCTGTGTAATTACCTTAACAAGCTCAGCTGTTTTTTATTCTCAGAAGGTTTACTCCCTGATATACAGCTGCCTACCCCCTTCGTAAGTGCAGGTCCTAATTGAACTTTTTTCTCTGCTCCTTCACCACAATCCAGATTGTTTTGGGGAGTTACCAGTACAGTATCCATACCAAGAAGTACTTAATTTATTAAGCTACTGCTTTTCTTAATCTCAGTGGAGATATTTACTGATAAACAGCTACGTACGCCGCATGTTCATGTCGTTCCTAAGTGAGCTTTTATCTCTCTCCCCTCACCACAAATCAGATTCTTCTGAGGAGTTCCCAGTACATTATCCTTTCCCCTGTGTAATTACCTTAACAAGCTCCAGCTGTTTTTATTCTCAGAAGGTTTACTCCCTGAAATACAGCTGCCTACCCCCTTCGTAAGTGCAGGTCCTAAATGAGATTTTTCTCTGTTCCCTCACCACAATCCAGATTCTTTGGGGAGTTACCAGTACAGTAACCATACCAGGAAGTACTTAATTTATTAAGCTACTGCTTTTCTTAATCTCAGTGGAGATATTTACTGATAAACAGCTACCTACGCAGCATGTTCATGTCCTTCCTAATGAGCTTTTATCTCTCTCCCCTCACCACAAATCAGATTCTTCTGAGGAGTTCCCAGTACATTATCCTTTCCCCTGTGTACTTACCTTAACAAGCTCCAGGTGTTTTTATTCTCAGAAGGTTTACTCCCTGATATACAGCTGCGTATCCCCTTCGTAAGTGCACGTCCTAAATGAGCTTTTTTCTCTGTTCCCTCACCACAATCCAGATTCTTTTGGGGAGTGACCAGTACAGTAACCATACCAGGAAGTACTTAATTTATTAAGCTACTGCTTTTCTTAATCTCAGTGGAGATATTTACTGATAAACAGCTACATACGCAGCATGATCATGTCGTTCCTAAATGAGCTTTTATCTCTCTTCCCTCACCACAAATCAGATTCTTCTGAGGAGTTCCCAGTACATTATCCTTTTCTCTGTGTAATTACCTTAACAAGCTCCAGCTGTTTTTATTCTCAGAAGGTTTACTCCCTGATATACTGCTGGTATCCCGTTCGTAAGTGCAGGTCCTAAATGAGCTTTTTTCTCTGTTCCCTCACCATAATCCAGATTCTTTTGGGGAGTTACCAGTACAGTAACCATACCAGGAAGTACTTAATTTATTAAGTTACTGCTTTTCTTAATCTCAGTGGAGATATTTACTGATAAACAGCTACATACGCAGCATGTTCATGTCGTTCCTAAATGAGCTTTTATCTCTCTCCCCTCACCACAAATCAGATTCTTCTGAGGAGTTCCCAGTACATTATCCTTTCCCCTGTGTAATTACCTTAACAAGTTCCAACTGTTTTTATTCTCAGAAGGTTTACTCCCTGATATACAGCTGCCTACCCCCTTCGTAAGTGCCGGTCCTAAATGAGCTTTTTTTTCTGTTCCCTCACCACAATCCAGATTCTTTTGGGGAGTTACGAGTACAGTAACCATACCAGGAAGTACTTATTTTATTAAGCTACTCCTTTTCTTTTTTTTTTTTTTGGCCAGTCCTGGAACTTGGACTCAAGGCCTGAGCACTGTCCCTGGCTTCTTTTTGCTCAAGGCTAGCACTCTGCCACATGAGCCGCAGCGCAACTTCTGGCCATTTTCTGTATATGTGGTGCTGGGGAATCGAACCCAGGGCCTCATGTATACGAGGCAGGCACTCTTGCCACTAGGCCATATCCCCAGCCAAGCTACTGCTTTTCTTAATCTCAGTGGAGATATTTACTGATAAACAGCTACCTACGCAGCATGTTCATGTCGTTCCTAAATGAGCTTTTATCTCTCTCCCCTCACCACAAATCAGATTCTTCTGAGGAGTTCCCAGTACATTATCCTTTCCCCTGTGTAATTACCTTAACAAGCTCCAGCTGTTTTTATTCTCAGAAGGTTTACTCCCTGATATACAGCTGCCTACCCCCTTCATAAGTGAAGGTCCTCAATGACCTTTTTTCTCTGTTCCCTCACCACAATCCAGATTCCTTTGGGGAGTTACCTGTACAGTATCCATAGCAGGAAGTACTTAATTTATTAAGCTACTGCTTTTCTTAACCTCAGTGAAGATATTTACTGATAAACAGCTACCTACGCTGCATGTTCATGTCCTTCCTAAATGAGCTTTTATCTCTCTCCCCTCAGCACAAATCAGATTCTTCTGAGGAGTTCCCAGTACATTATCCTTTCCCTGTGTAATTACCTTAACAAGCTCCAGCTGTTTTTATTCTCAGAAGGTTTACTCCCTGATATACAGCTGCCTACCCCCTTCGTAAGTGCAGGTCCTAAATGAGCTTTTATCTCTCTCCCCTCACCACAATCCAGATTCTTTTGGGGAGTTACCAGTACAGGAACCATACCAGTAAGTACTTAATTTATTAAGCTACTGCTTTTCTTAATCTCAGTGGAGATATTTACTAATAACCAGCTACCTACGCAGCATGTTCATGTCGTTCCTAAATGAGCTTTTAGCTCTCTCCCCTCACCACAAATCAGATTCTTCGCAGGAGTTCCCAGTACATTATCCTTTCCCTGTGTAATTACCTTAACAAGCTCCAGCTGTTTTTATTCTCAGAAAGTTTACCCCCTGATATACAGCTGCCTACCCCCTTCGTAAGTGCAGGTCCTAAATGAGCTTTTTTCTCTGTTCCCTCACCACAATCCAGATTCTTTTGGGGAGTTACCAGTACAGTAACCATACCAGGAAGTACTTAATTTATTAAGCTACTGCTTTTCTTAATCTCAGTGGAGATATTTACTGATAAACAGCTACCTACGCAGCATGTTCATGTCGTTCCTAAATGAGCTTTTATCTCTCTCCCCTCACCATAAATCAGATTCTTCTGAGGAGTTCCCAGTACATTATCCTTTCCCCTGTGTAATTACCTTAACAAGCTCCAGCTGTTTTTATTATCAGAAGGTTTACTCCCTGATATACAGCTGCCTACCCCCTTCGTAAGTGCAGGTCCTAAATGAGCTTTTTTCTCCGTTCCCTCACCACAATCCAGATTCTTTTGGGGAGTTACCAGTACAGGAACCATACCAGGAAGTACTTAATTTATTAAGCTACTGCTTTTCGTAATCTCAGTGGAGATATTTACTGATAAGCAGCTACCTACGCAGCATGTTCATGTCGTTCCTAAATGAGCTTTTTTCTCTCTCCCGTCACCACAAATCAGATTCTTCTGAGGAGTTCCCAGTACATTATCCTTTCCCTGTGTAATTACCTTAACAAGCTCCAGCTGTTTTTATTCTCAGAAGGTTTACTCCCTGATATACAGCTGCCTACCCCTTCGAAAGTGGAGGTCCTAAATGAGCTTTTTTCTTTGTTCCCTCACCACAATCCAGATTCTTTTGGGGAGTTACCAGTACAGTAACCATACCAGGAAGTACTTAATTTTTTAAGCTACTGCTTTTCTTAATCTCAGTGGAGATATTTACTGATAAACAGCTACCTACGCAGCATGTTCATGTCGTTCCTAAATGAGCTTTTATCTCTCTCCCCTCACCACAAATCAGATTCTTCTGAATTGTTCCCAGTACATTATCCTTTCCCCTGTGTAATTACCTTAACAAGCTCCAGCTGTTTTTATTCTCAGAAGTTTTACCCCCTGATATACAGCTGCCTACCCCCTTCGTATGTGCAGGTCCTAAATGAGCTTTTTTCTCTGTTCCCTCACCACAATCCAGATTCTTTTGGGGAGTTACCAGTACAGTAACCATACCAGGAAGTACTTAATTTATTAAGCTTCTGCTTTTCTTAATCTCAGTGGAGATATTTACTGATAAACAGCTACCTACGCAGCATGTTCATGTCGTTCCTAAATGAGCTTTTATCTCTCTCCACTCACCACAAATCAGATTCTTCTGAGGAGTTCCCAGTACATTATCCTTTCCCCTGTGTACTTACCTTAACAAGCTCCAGCTGTTTATATTCTCAGAAGGTTTACTCCCTGATATACAGCTGCGTATCCCCTTCGTAAGTGCACGTCCTAAATGAGCTTTTTTCTCTGTTCCCTCACCACAATCCAGATTCTTTTGGGGAGTTACCAGTACAGTAACCATACCAGGAAGTACTTAATTTATTAAGCTACTTCTTCTCTTAATCTCAGTGGAGATATTTACTGATAAACAGCTACCTACGCAGCATGTTCATGTCGTTCCTAAATGAGCTTTTATCTCTCTCCCCGCACCAAAAATCAGATCTTCTGAGGAGTTCCCAGTACATTATCCTTTCCCCTGTGTAATTACCTTAACAAGATCCAGCTGTTTTTATTCTCAGAAGGTTTACTCCCTGATATACAGATGCCTACCCCTTCGAAAGTGGAGGTCCTAAATGAGCTTTTTTCTTTGTTCCCTCACCGCAATCCAGATTCTTTTGGGGAGTTACCAGTACAGTAACCATACCAGGAAGTACTTAATTTTTTAAGGTACTGCTTTTCTTAATCTCAGTGGAGATATTTACTGATAAACAGCTACCTACGCAGCATGTTCATGTCGTTCCTAAATGAGCTTTTATCTCTCTCCCCTCACCACAAATCAGATTCTTCTGAATTGTTCCCAGTACATTATCCTTTCCCCTGTGTAATTACCTTAACAAGCTCCAGCTGTTTTATTCTCAGAAGTTTTACCCCCTGATATACAGCTGCCTACCCCCTTCGTATGTGCAGGTCCTAAATGAGCTTTTTTCTCTGTTCCCTCACCACAATCCAGATTCTTTTGGGGAGTTACCAGTACAGTAACCATACCAGGAAGTACTTAATTTATTAAGCTTCTGCTTTTCTTAATCTCAGTGGAGATATTTACTGATAAACAGCTACCTACGCAGCATGTTCATGTCGTTCCTAAATGAGCTTTTATCTCTCTCCACTCACCACAAATCAGATTCTTCTGAGGAGTTTCCCAGTACATTATCCTTTCCCCTGTGTACTTACCTTAACAAGCTCCAGCTGTTTATATTCTCAGAAGGTTTACTCCCTGATATACAGCTGCGTATCCCCTTCGTAAGTTCACGTCCTAAATGAGCTTTTTCTCTGTTCCCTCACCACAATCCAGATTCTTTTGGGGAGTTACCAGTACAGTAACCATACCAGGAAGTACTTAATTTATTAAGCTACTTCTTCTCTTAATTTCAGTGGAGATATTTACTGATAAACAGCTACCTACGCAGCATGATCATGTCGTTCCTAAATGAGCTTTTATCTCTCTCCCCTCACCACAAATCAGATTCTTCTGAGGAGTTCCCAGTACATTATCCTTTCCCCTGTGTAATTACCTTAACAAGCTCCAGCTGTTTTTATTCTCAGGAGGTTTACTCCCTGATATACAGCTACCTACCGCCTTCGGAAGTGCAGGTCCTAAATGAGCTTTTTTTCTTTGTTCCCTCACCACAATCCAGATTCTTTTGGGGAGTTACCAGTATAGTAACTATACCAGGAAGTGCTTAATTTATTAAGCTAATGCTTTTCTTAATCTCAGTGGAGATATTTACTGATAAACAGCTACATACGCAGCATGATCATGTCGTTCCTAAATGAGCTTTTATCTCTCTTCCCTCACCACAAATCAGATTCTTCTGAGGAGTTCCCAGTACATTATCCTTTTCTCTGTGTAATTACCTTAACAAGCTCAGCTGTTTTTATTCTCAGAAGGTTTACTCCCTGATATACTGCTGTGTAACCCGTTCGTAAGTGCAGGTCCTAAATGAGCTTTTTTCTCTGTTCCCTCACCACAATCCAGATTCTTTTGGGGAGTTACCAGTACAGTAACCATACCAGGAAGTACTTAATTTATTAAGTTACTGCTTTTCTTAATCTCAGTGGAGATATTTACTGATAAACAGCTACATACGCAGCATGTTCATGTCGTTCCTAAATGAGCTTTTTTCTCTCTCCCTCACCACAAATCAGATCCTTCTGAGGAGTTCCCAGTACATTATCCTTTCCCCTGTGTAATTACCTTAACAAGTTCCAACTGTTTTTATTCTCAGAAGGTTTACTCCCTGATATACAGCTGCCTACCCCCTTCGTAAGTGCCGGTCCTAAATGACCTTTTTTTTCTGTTCCCTCACCACAATCCAGATTCTTTTGGGGAGTTACCAGTACAGTAACCATACCAGGAAGTACTTAATTTATTAAGCTACTCCTTTTCTTTTTTTTTTTTTGGCCAGTCCTGGAACTTGGACTCAAGGCCTGAGCACTGTCCCTGGCTTCTTTTTGCTCAAGGCTAGCACTCTGCCCACTTGAGCCGCAGCGCAACTTCTGGCCATTTTCTGTATATGTGGTGCTGGGGAATCGAACCCAGGGCCTCATGTATACGAGGCAGGCACTCTTGCCACTAGGCCATATCCCCAGCCAAGCTACTGCTTTTTTTAATCTCAGTGGAGATATTTACTGATAAACAGCTACCTACGAAGCATGTTCATGTCGTTCCTAAATGAGCTTTTATCTCTCTCCCCTCACCACAAATCAGATTCTTCTGAGGAGTTCCCAGTACATTATCCTTTCCCCTGTGTAATTACCTTAACAAGCTCCAGCTGTTTTTATTCTCAGAAGGTTTACTCCCTGATATACAGCTGCCTACCCCCTTCATAAGTGCAGGTCCTCAATGACCTTTTTTCTCTGTTCCCTCACCACAATCCAGATTCTTTTGGGGAGTTACCTGTACAGTATCCATAGCAGGAAGTACTTAATTTATTAAGCTACTGCTTTTCTTAATCTCAGTGGAGATATTTACTGATAAACAGCTACCTACGCAGCATGTTCATGTCGTTCCTAAATGAGCTTTTATCTCTCTCCCCTCACCATAAATCAGATTCTTCTGAGGAGTTCCAGTACATTATCCTTTCCCTGTGTAATTACCTTAACAAGCTCCAGCTGTTTTTATTATCAGAAGGTTTACTCCCTGATATACAGCTGCCTACCCCCTTCGTAAGTGCAGGTCCTAAATGAGCTTTTTTCTCCGTTCCCTCACCACAATCCAGATTCTTTTGGGGAGTTACCAGTACAGGAACCATACCAGGAAGTACTTAATTTATTAAGCTACTGCTTTTCGTAATCTCAGTGGAGATATTTACTGATAAGCAGCTACCTACGCAGCATGTTCATGTCGTTCCTAAATGAGCTTTTTTCTCTCTCCCGTCACCACAAATCAGATTCTTCTGAGGAGTTCCCAGTACATTATCCTTTCCCCTGTGTAATTACCTTAACAAGCTCCAGCTGTTTTTATTCTCAGAAGGTTTACTCCCTGATATACAGCTGCCTACCCCTTCGAAAGTGGAGGTCCTAAATGAGCTTTTTTCTTTGTTCCCTCACCACAATCCAGATTCTTTTGGGGAGTTACCAGTACAGTAACCATACCAGGAAGTACTTAATTTTTTAAGCTACTGCTTTTCTTAATCTCAGTGGAGATATTTACTGATAAACAGCTACCTACGCAGCATGTTCATGTCGTTCCTAAATGAGCTTTTATCTCTCTCCCCTCACCACAAATCAGATTCTTCTGAATTGTTCCCAGTACATTATCCTTTCCCCTGTGTAATTACCTTAACAAGCTCCAGCTGTTTTTATTCTCAGAAGTTTTACCCCCTGATATACAGCTGCCTACCCCCTTCGTATGTGCAGGTCCTAAATGAGCTTTTTTCTCTGTTCCCTCACCACAATCCAGATTCTTTTGGGGAGTTACCAGTACAGTAACCATACCAGGAAGTACTTAATTTATTAAGCTTCTGCTTTTCTTAATCTCAGTGGAGATATTTACTGATAAACAGCTACCTACGCAGCATGTTCATGTCGTTCCTAAATGAGCTTTTATCTCTCTCCACTCACCACAAATCAGATTCTTCTGAGGAGTTCCCAGTACATTATCCTTTCCCCTGTGTACTTACCTTAACAAGCTCCAGCTGTTTATATTCTCAGAAGGTTTACTCCCTGATATACAGCTGCGTATCCCCTTCGTAAGTGCACGTCCTAAATGAGCTTTTTTCTCTGTTCCCTCACCACAATCCAGATTCTTTTGGGGAGTTACCAGTACAGTAACCATACCAGGAAGTACTTAATTTATTAAGCTACTTCTTCTCTTAATCTCAGTGGAGATATTTACTGATAAACAGCTACCTACGCAGCATGTTCATGTCGTTCCTAAATGAGCTTTTATCTCTCTCCCCGCACCAAAAATCAGATTCTTCTGAGGAGTTCCCAGTACATTATCCTTTCCCCTGTGTAATTACCTTAACAAGATCCAGCTGTTTTTATTCTCAGAAGGTTTACTCCCTGATATACAGCTGCCTACCCCTTCGAAAGTGGAGGTCCTAAATGAGCTTTTTTCTTTGTTCCCTCACCGCAATCCAGATTCTTTTGGGGAGTTACCAGTACAGTAACCATACCAGGAAGTACTTAATTTTTTAAGGTACTGCTTTTCTTAATCTCAGTGGAGATATTTACTGATAAACAGCTACCTACGCAGCATGTTCATGTCGTTCCTAAATGAGCTTTTATCTCTCTCCCCTCACCACAAATCAGATTCTTCTGAATTGTTCCAGTACATTATCCTTTCCCCTGTGTAATTACCTTAACAAGCTCCAGCTGTTTTTATTCTCAGAAGTTTTACCCCTGATATACAGCTGCCTACCCCCTTCGTATGTGCAGGTCCTAAATGAGCTTTTTTCTCTGTTCCCTCACCACAATCCAGATTCTTTTGGGGAGTTACCAGTACAGTAACCATACCAGGAAGTACTTAATTTATTAAGCTTCTGCTTTTCTTAATCTCAGTGGAGATATTTACTGATAAACAGCTACCTACGCAGCATGTTCATGTCGTTCCTAAATGAGCTTTTATCTCTCTCCACTCACCACAAATCAGATTCTTCTGAGGAGTTCCCAGTACATTATCCTTTCCCCTGTGTACTTACCTTAACAAGCTCCAGCTGTTTATATTCTCAGAAGGTTTACTCCCTGATATACAGCTGCGTATCCCCTTCGTAAGTTCACGTCCTAAATGAGCTTTTTTCTCTGTTCCCTCACCACAATCCAGATTCTTTTGGGGAGTTACCAGTACAGTAACCATACCAGGAAGTACTTAATTTATTAAGCTACTTCTTCTCTTAATTTCAGTGGAGATATTTACTGATAAACAGCTACCTACGCAGCATGATCATGTCGTTCCTAAATGAGCTTTTATCTCTCTCCCCTCACCACAAATCAGATTCTTCTGAGGAGTTCCCAGTACATTATCCTTTCCCCTGTGTAATTACCTTAACAAGCTCCAGCTGTTTTTATTCTCAGGAGGTTTACTCCCTGATATACAGCTACCTACCGCCTTCGTAAGTGCAGGTCCTAAATGAGCTTTTTTCTTTGTTCCCTCACCACAATCCAGATTCTTTTGGGGAGTTACCAGTATAGTAACTATACCAGGAAGTGCTTAATTTATTAAGCTAATGCTTTTCTTAATCTCAGTGGAGATATTTACTGATAAACAGCTACATACGCAGCATGATCATGTCGTTCCTAAATGAGCTTTTATCTCTCTTCCCTCACCACAAATCAGATTCTTCTGAGGAGTTCCAGTACATTATCCTTTTCTCTGTGTAATTACCTTAACAAGCTCCAGCTGTTTTTTATTCTCAGAAGGTTTACTCCCTGATATACTGCTGTGTAACCCGTTCGTAAGTGCAGGTCCTAAATGAGCTTTTTTCTCTGTTCCCTCACCACAATCCAGATTCTTTTGGGGAGTTACCAGTACAGTAACCATACCAGGAAGTACTTAATTTATTAAGTTACTGCTTTTCTTAATCTCAGTGGAGATATTTACTGATAAACAGCTACATACGCAGCATGTTCATGTCGTTCCTAAATGAGCTTTTTTCTCTCTCCCCTCACCACAAATCAGATCCTTCTGAGGAGTTCCCAGTACATTATCCTTTCCCCTGTGTAATTACCTTAACAAGTTCCAACTGTTTTTATTCTCAGAAGGTTTACTCCCTGATATACAGCTGCCTACCCCCTTCGTAAGTGCCGGTCCTAAATGACCTTTTTTTTTCTGTTCCCTCACCACAATCCAGATTCTTTTGGGGAGTTACCAGTACAGTAACCATACCAGGAAGTACTTAATTTATTAAGCTACTCCTTTTCTTTTTTTTTTTTTGGCCAGTCCTGGAACTTGGACTCAAGGCCTGAGCACTTTCCCTGGCTTCTTTTTGCTCAAGGCTAGCACTCTGCCACTTGAGCCGCAGCGCAACTTCTGGCCATTTTCTGTATATGTGGTGCTGGGGAATCGAACCCAGGGCCTCATGTATACGAGGCAGGCACTCTTGCCACTAGGCCATATCCCCAGCCAAGCTACTGCTTTTTTTAATCTCAGTGGAGATATTTACTGATAAACAGCTACCTACGAAGCATGTTCATGTCGTTCCTAAATGAGCTTTTATCTCTCTCCCCTCACCACAAATCAGATTCTTCTGAGGAGTTCCAGTACATTATCCTTTCCCCTGTGTAATTACCTTAACAAGCTCCAGCTGTTTTTATTCTCAGAAGGTTTACTCCCTGATATACAGCTGCCTACCCCCTTCATAAGTGCAGGTCCTCAATGACCTTTTTTCTCTGTTCCCTCACCACAATCCAGATTCTTTTGGGGAGTTACCTGTACAGTATCCATAGCAGGAAGTACTTAATTTATTAAGCTACTGCTTTTCTTAACCTCAGTGAAGATATTTACTGATAAACAGCTACCTACGCTGCATGTTCATGTCGTTCCTAAATGAGCTTTTATCTCTCTCCCCTCACCACAAATCAGATTCTTCTGAGGAGTTCCCAGTACATTATCCTTTCCCCTGTGTAATTACCTTACAAGCTCCAGCTGTTTTTATTCTCAGAAGGTTTACTCCCTGATATACAGCTGCCTACCCCCTTCGTAAGTGCAGGTCCTAAATGAGCTTTTATCTCTCTCCCCTCACCACAATCCAGATTCTTTTGGGGAGTTACCAGTACAGGAACCATACCAGTAAGTACTTAATTTATTAAGCTACTGCTTTTCTTAATCTCAGTGGAGATATTTACTAATAACCAGCTACCTACGCAGCATGTTCATGTCGTTCCTAAATGAGCTTTTAGCTCTCTCCCCTCACCACAAATCAGATTCTTCGCAGGAGTTCCCAGTACATTATCCTTTCCCCTGTGTAATTACCTTAACAAGCTCCAGCTGTTTTTATTCTCAGAAATTTTACCCCCTGATATACAGCTTCCTACCCCCTTCGTAAGTGCAGGTCCTAAATGAGCTTTTTCTCTGTTCCCTCACCACAATCCAGATTCTTTTGGGGAGTTACCAGTACAGTAACCATACCAGGAGAGTACTTAATTTATTAAGCTACTGCTTTTCTTAATCTCAGTGGAGATATTTACTGATAAACAGCTACCTACGCAGCATGATTATGTCGTTCCTAAATGAGCTTTTATCTCTCTCCCCTCACCACAAATCAGATTCTTCTGAAGAGTTCCCAGTACATTATCCTTTCCCCTGTGTAATTACCTTAACAAGCTCCAGCTGTTTTTATTCTCAGAAGGTTTACGCCCTGATATACAGCTGCCTACACCCTTCGTAAGTGCAGGTCCTAAATGAGCTTTTTTCTCTGTTCCCTCACCACAATCCAGATTCTTTTGTGGAGTTACCGGTACAGTAACCATACCAGGAAGTACTTAATTTACTAAGCTACTGCTTTTCTTAATCTCAGTTTAGATATTTACTGATAAACAGCTAACTACGCAGCATGTACATGTCGTCCCTAAATGAGCTTTTTTCTCTCTCCCCTCACCACAAATTAGATTCTTTGAGGAGTTCCCAGTACATTATCCTTTCCCCTGTGTAATTACGTTAACAAGCTCCAGCTGTTTTTATTCTCAGAACGTTTACTCCCTGATATACAGCTGCCTACCCCCTTCGTAAGTGCAGGTCCTAAATGAGCTTTTTTCTCTGTTCCCTCACCACAATCCAGATTCTTTTGGGGAGTTACCAGTATAGTAACCATACCAGGAAGTACTTAATTTATTAAGCTACTGCTTTTCTTAATCTCAGTGGAGATATTTACTGATAAACAGCTACCTACGCAGCATGTTCATGTCGTTCCTAAATGACCTTTTATGTCTCTCCCCTCACCACGAATCAGATTCTTCTGAGGAGTTCCCAGTACATTATCCTTTCCCCTGTGTAATTACATTAACAAGCTCCAGCTGTTTTTATTCTCAGAAGGTTTATTCCCTGATATACAGCTGCCTACCCCCTTCGATAGTGCAGGTCCTAAATGAGCTTTTTTCTCTGTTCCCTCACCACAATCCAGATTCTTTTGGGGAGTTACCAGTACAGTAACCATACCAGGAAGTACTTAATTTATTAAGCTACTGCTTTTCTTAATCTCAGTGGAGATATTTACTGATAAACAGCTACCTACGCAGCATGTTCATGTCGTTCCTAAATGAGCTTTTATCTCTGACCCCTCACCACAAAACAGATTCTTCTGAGAAGTTCCCAGTACATTATCCTTTCCACTGTGTAATTACCTTAACAAGCTCCAACTGTTTTTATTCTCAGAAGGTTTACTTCCTGATATACAGCTGCCTACCCCCTTCGTAAGTGCAGGTCCTAAATGAGCTTTTTTCTCTGTTCCCTCACCACAATCCAGATTCTTTTGGGGCGTTACCAGTACAGTAACCATACCAGGAAGTACTTATTTATTAAGCTACTGCTTTTCTTAATCTCAGTGGAGATATTTACTGATAAACAGCTACGTATGCAGCATGTTCATGTCGTTACTAAATGAGCTTTAATCTCTCTCCCCTTACCACAAATCAGATTCCTCTGAGGAGTTCCCATAAATTATCCTTTCCCCTGTGTAATTACCATAAGAAGCTCCAGCTGTTTTTATTCTCAGAAGCTTTACTCCCTGATATACAGCTGCCTACCCCCTTCGTAAGTGCAGGTCCTATATGAGCTTTTTTCTCTGTTCCCTCACCACAATCCAGATTCTTTTGGGAGTTACCAATACAGTAACAATACCAGGAAGTACTTAATTTATTAAGCTACTCCTTTTCTTAATCTCAGTGGAGATATTTACTGATAAACTGCTATCTACGCAGCATGTTCATGTCGTTCCTAAATGAGCTTTTATCTCCCTCCCCTCACAACAAATCAGATTCTTCTGAGGAGTTCCTAGTACATTATCCTTTCCCCTGTGTAATTACCTTAACAAGCTCCAGCTGTTTTTATTCTCAGAAGGTTTACTCCCTGATATACAGCTGCCTACCCCCTTCGTAAGTGCAGGTCCTAAATGAGCTCTTTTCTCTGTTCCCTCACCACAATCCAGATGCTTTTGGGGAGTTACCAGTACAGTAACCATACCAGGAAGTACTTAATTTATTAAGCTACTGCTTTTCTTAATCTCAGTGGAGATATTTACTGATAAACAGCTACCTCCGCAGCATGTTCATGTCGTTCCTAAATGAGCTTTTATCTCTCTCCCCTCACCACAAATCAGATTCTTCTGAGGAGTTCCCAGTACATTATCCTTTCCCCTGTGTAATTACCTTAACAAGCTCCAGCTGTTTTTATTCTCAGAAGGTTTACTCCCTGATATACAGCTGCCTACCCCCTTGGTAAGTGCAGGTCCTAAATGAGCTTTTTTCTCTGTTCCTCACCACAATCCAGATTCTTTTGGGGAGTTACAGGACAGTAACCATACCAGGAAGTAGTAATTTATTAAGCTACTGCTTTTCTTAATCTCACTGGAGATATTTACTCATAAACAGCTACGTATGCAGCATGTTCATGTCGTTCCTAAATGAGCTTTAATCTCTCTCCCCTTACCACAAATCAGATTCTTCTGAGGAATTCCCATAAATTATCCTTTCCCCTGTGTAATTACCATAACAAGCTCCAGCTGTTTTTATTCTCAGAAGGTTTACTCCCTGATATATAGCTGCCTACCCCCTTCGTAAGTGCAGGTCCTATATGAGCTTTTTTCTCTGTTCCCTCCCCACAATCCAGATTCTTTTGGGGAGTTACCAATACAGTAACCATACCAGGAAGTACTTAATTTATTAAGCTACTCCTTTTCTTAAACTCAGTGGAGATATTTACTGATAAACAGCTACCTACGCAGCATGTTCATGTCGTTCCTAAATGAGCTTTTATCTCTCTCCCCTCACCACAAATCAGATTCTTCTGAGGAGTTCCCAGTTCTTGATAATTTCCCCTGTGTAATTACCTTAACAAGCTCCAGCTGTTTTTAGTCTCAGAAGGTTTACTCCCTGATATACAGCTGCTACCCCCTTCGTAAGTGCAGGTCCTAAATGAGCTTTTTTTCTCTGTTCCCTCACCACAATCCAGATTCTTTTGGGGAGTTACCAATACAGTAACAATACCAGGAAGTACTTAATTTATTAAGCTACTGCTTTTCTTAATCTCAGTGGAGATATTACTGATACACAGCTACCTACGCAGCATGTTCATGTCGTTCCTAAATGAGCTATAATCTCTCTCCCCTCACCAAAAATCAGATTCTTCTGAGGAGTTCCCAGTACTTTATCCTTTCCCCTGTGTCATTACCTTAACAAGCTTCAGCTGTTTTTATTCTCAGAAGGTTTATTCCCTGATATACAGCTGCCTACCCCCTTCGAAAGTGCAGGTCCTAAATGAGCTTTTTTCTCTGTTCCCTCACCACAATCCAGATTCTTTTGGGGAGTTACCAGTACAGTAACCATACCAGGAAGTACTTAATTTATTAAGCTACTGCTTTTCTTAATCTCAGTGGAGATATTTACTGATAAACAGCTACCTACGCAGGATGTTCATGTCGTTCCTAAATGAGCTTTTATCTCTGACCCCTCACCACAAAACAGATTCTTCTGAGAAGTTCCCAGTACATTATCCTTTCCACTGTGTAATTACCTTAACAAGCTCCAACTGTTTTTATTCTCAGAAGGTTTACTTCCTGATATACAGCTGCCTACCCCCTTCGTAAGTGCAGGTCCTAAATGAGCTTTTTTTCTCTGTTCCCTCACCACAATCCAGATTCTTTTGGGGCGTTACCAGTACAGTAACCATACCAGGAAGTACTTAATTTATTAAGCTACTGCTTTTCTTAATCTCAGTGGAGATATTTACTGATTAACAGCTACCTACGCAGCATGTTCATGTCGTTCCTAAATGAGCTTTTATCTCTCTCCCCTCACCACAAATCAGATTCTTCTGAGGAGTTCCCAGTACTTGATAATTTCCCCTGTGTAATTACCTTAACAAGCTCCAGCTGTTTTTATTCTCAGAAGGTTTACTCCCTGATATACAGCTGCCTACCCCCTTCGTAAGTGCAGGTCCTAAATGAGCTTTTTTCTCTGTTCCCTCACCACAATCCAGATTCTTTTGGGGAGTTACCAATACAGTAACAATACCAGGAAGTACTTAATTTATTAAGCTACTGCTTTTCTTAATCTCAGTGGAGATATTTACTGATAAACAGCTACCTACGCAGCATATTCATGTCGTTCCTAAATGAGCTTTTATCTCTCTCCCCTCACCACGAATCAGATTCTTCTGAGGAGTTCCCAGTAAATTATCCTTTCTCCTGTGTAATTACCTTAACAAGCTCCAGCTGTTTTTATTCTCAGAAGGTTTACTCCCTGATATACAGCTGCCTAACCCCTTAGTATATGCAGGTCCTAAATGAGCTTTTTTCTCTGTTCCCTCACCAAAATCCATATTCTTTTGGGGAGTTACCAGTACAGTAACCATACCAGGAAGTACTTAATTTATTAAGCTACTGCTTTTCTTAATCTCAGTGGAGATATTACTGAAAAACTGCTACCTACGCAGCATGTTCATGTCGTTCCTAAATGAGCTTTTTTCTCTCTCCCCTCACCACAAATCAGATTCTTCTGAGGAGTTCCCAGTACATTATCCTTTCCCCTGTGTAATTACCTTAACAAGCTCCAGCTGTTTTTATTCTCAGAAGGTTTACTCCCTGATATACAGCTGCCTACCCCCTTGATAAGTGGAGGTCCTAAATGATCTTTTTTCTCTGTTCCCTCACCACAATCCAGATTCTTTTGGGGAGTGACCAGTACAGTAACCATACCAGGAAGTACTTAATTTATTAAGCTACTGCTTTTCTTAATCTCAGTGGAGATATTTACTGATAAACAGCTACCTACGCAGCATGTTCATGTCGTTCCTAAATGAGCTTTTATCTCTGACCCCTCACCACAAAACAGATTCTTCTGAGAAGTTCCCAGTACATTCTCCTTTCCACTGTGTAATTACCTTAACAAGCTCCAACTGTTTTTATTCTCAGAAGGTTTACTTCCTGATATACAGCTGCCTACCCCCTTCGTAAGTGCAGGTCCTAAATGAGCTTTTTTCTCTGTTCCCTCACCACAATCCAGATTCTTTTGGGGCGTTACCAGTACAGTAACCATACCAGGAAGTACTTAATTTATTAAGCTACTGCTTTTCTTAATCTCAGTGGAGATATTTACTGATTAACAGCTACCTACGCAGCATGTTCATGTCGTTCCTAAATGAGCTTTTATCTCTCTCCCTCACCACAAATCAGATTCTTCTGAGGAGTTCCCAGTACATTATCCTTTCCCCTGTGTAATTACCTTAACAAGCTCCAGCTGTTTTTATTCTCAGAAGGTTTACTCCCTGATATACAGCTGCCTAACCCCTTCGTAAGTGCAGGTCCTAAATGGGCTTTTTTCTCTGTTCCCTCAACACAATCCAGATTCTTTTGGGGAGGTACCAGTAGAGTAACCATACTAGGAAGTACTTAATTTATTAAGCTACTGATTTCTTAATCTCAGTGGATATATTTACTGATAAACAGCTACCTACGCAGCATGTTCATGTCGTTCTTAAATGAGCTTTTATCTCTCTCCCCTCACCAAAAATCAGATTCTTCTGAGGAGTTCCCAGTACATTATCCTTTCCCCTGTATAATTACCTTAACAAGCTCCAGCTGTTTTTATTCTCAGAAGGTTTACTCCCTGATATACAGCTGCCTACCCCCTTTGTAAGTGCAGGTCCTAAATGAGCTTTTTTCTCTGTTCCCTCACCACAATACAGATTCTTTTGGGGAGTTACAAGTACAGTAACCATACTAGGAAGTACTTAATTTATTAAGCTACTGCTTTTCTTAATCTCAGTGGAGATATTTACTGATAAACAGCTACGTATGCAGCATGTTCATGTCGTTACTAAGTGAGCTTTAATCTCTCTCCGCTTACCACAAATCAGATTCCTCTGAGGAGTTCCCATAAATTATCCTTTCCCCTGTGTAATTACCATAACAAGCTCCAGCTGTTTTTATTCTCAGAAGGTTTACTCCCTGATATACAGCTGCCTACCCCCTTCGTAAGTGCAGGTCCTATATGACCTTTTTTCTCTGTTCCCTCACCACAATCCAGATTCTTTTGGGGAGTTACCAATACAGTAACAATACCAGGAAGTACTTAATTTATTAAGCTACTCCTTTTCTTAATCTCAGTGGAGATATTTACTGCTAAACTGCTATCTACGCAGCATGTTCATGTCGTTCCTAAATGAGCTTTTATCTCTCTCCCCTCACCAAAAATCAGATTCTTCTGAGGAGTTCCCAGTACATTATCCTTTCCCCTGTGTAATTACCCTAACAAGCTCCAGCTGTTTTTATTCTCAGAAGGTTTACTCCCTGATATACAGCTGCCTACCCCCTTCGTAAGTGCAGGTCCTAAATGAGCTCTTTTCTCTGTTCCCTCACCACAATCCAGATGCTTTTGGGGAGTTACCAGTACAGTAACCATACCAGGAAGTACTTAATTTATTAAGCTACTGCTTTCTTAATCTCAGTGGAGATATTTACTGATAAACAGCTACCTACGCAGCATGTTCATGTCGTTCCTAAATGAGCTTTTATCTCTCTCCCTCACCACAAATCAGATTCTTCTGAGGAGTTCCCAGTACATTATCCTTTCCCCTGTGTAATTACCTTAACAAGCTCCAGCTGTTTTTATTCTCAGAAGGTTTACTCCCTGATATACAGCTGCCTACCCCCTTGGTAAGTGCAGGTCCTAAATGAGCATTTTTCTCTGTTCCCTCACCACAATCCAGATTCTTTTGGGAGTTACCAGGACAGTAACCATACCAGGAAGTAGTAATTTATTAAGCTACTGCTTTTCTTAATCTCACTGGAGATATTTACTGATAAACAGCTACGTATGCAGCATGTTCATGTCGTTCCTAAATGAGCTTTTATCTCTTGCCCCTCACAACAAATCAGATTCTTCTGAGGAGTTCCCAGTACATTATCCTTTCCCCTGTGTAATTACCTTAACAAGATCCAGCTGTTTTTATTCTCAGAAGGTTTACTCCCTGATATACAGCTGCCTACCCCCTTCGTAAGTGCAGGTCCTAAATGAGCTTTTTTCTCTGTTCCCTCACCACAATCCAAATTCTTTTGGGGAGTTACCAGTACAGTAACCATACCAGAAAGTACTTAATTTATTAAGGTACTGCTTTTCTTAATCTCAGTGGAGATATTTACTGATAAACAGCTACCTACGCAGCATATTCATGTCGTTCCTAAATGAGCTTTTATCTCTCTCCCCTCACCACGAATCAGATTCTTCTGAGGAGTTCCCAGTAAATTATCCTTTCTCCTGTGTAATTACCTTAACAAGCTCCAGCTGTTTTTATTCTCAGAAGGTTTACTCCCTGATATACAGCTGCCTACCCCCTTAGTATATGCAGGTCCTAAATGAGCTTTATTCTCTGTTCCCTCACCAAAATCCATATTCTTTTGGGGAGTTACCAGTACAGTAACCATACCAGGAATTACTTAATTTATTAAGCTACTGCTTTTCTTAATCTCAGTGGAGATATTTACTGAAAAACTGCTACCTACGCAGCATGTTCATGTCGTTCCTAAATGAGCTTTTTTCTCTCTCCCCTCACCACAAATCAGATTCTTCTGAGGAGTTCCCAGTACATTATCCTTTCCCCTGTGTAATTACCTTAACAAGCTCCAGCTGTTTTTATTCTCAGAAGGTTTACTCCCTGATATACAGCTGCCTACCCCCTTGATAAGTGGAGGTCCTAAATGATCTTTTTCTCTGTTCCCTCACCACAATCCAGATTCTTTTGGGGAGTGACCAGTACAGTAACCATACCAGGAAGTACGTAATTTATTAAGCTACTGCTTTTCTTAATCTCAGTGGAGATATTTACTGATAAACAGCTACCTACGCAGCATGTTCATGTCGTTCCTAATGAGCTTTTATCTCTCTCCCCTCACCACTAATCAGATTCTTCTGAGGAGTTCCAAGTACTTCATCTTTTCCCCTGTGTAATTACCTTAACAAACTCCAGCTGTTTTTATTCTCAGAAGGTTTACTCCCTGATATACAGCTGCCTACCCCCTTCGTAAGTGCAGGTCCTAAATGAGCTTTTTTCTCTGTTCCCTCACCACAATCCAGATTCTTTTGGGGAGTTACCAGTACAGTAACCATACCAGGAAGTACTTAATTTATTAAGCAACTGCTTTTCTTAATCTCAGTGGAGATATTTACTGATAAACAGCTACCTAGCAGCATGTTCATGTCGTTCCTAAATGAGCTTTTATCTCTCTCCCCTCACCACAAATCAGATTCTTCTGAGGAGTTCCCAGTACATTATCCTTTCCCCTGTGTAATTACCTTAACAAGCTCCAGCTGTTTTTATTCTCAGAAGGTTTACTCCCTGATATACAGCTGCCTACCCCCTTCGTAAGTGCAGGTCCTAAATGAGCTTTTTTCTCTGTTCCCTCACCACAATCCAGATTGTTTTGGGGAGTTACCAGTACAGTAACCATACCAGGAAGTACTTAATTTATTAAGCTACTGCTTTTCTTAATCTCAGTGGAGATATTTACTGATAAACTGCTACCTACGCAGCATGTTCATGTCGTTCCTAAATGAGCTTTTATCTCTCTCCCCTCACCACAAATCAGATTCTTCTGAGGAGTTCCCAGTACATTATCCTTTCCCCTGTGTAATTACCGTAACAAGCTCCAGCTGTTTTTATTCTCAGAAGGTTTACTCCCTGATATACAGCTGCCTACCCCCTTGGTAAGTGCAGGTCCTAAATGAGCTTTTTTCTCTGTTCCCTCACCACAATCCAGATTCTTTTGGGGAGTTACCAGTACAGTAACCATACCAGGAAGTAGTAATTTATTAAGCTACTGCTTTTCTTAATCTCAGTGGAGATATTTACTGATAAACAGCTACGTATGCAGCATGTTCATGTCGTTCCTAAATGAGCTTTAATCTCTCTCCCCTTACCACAAATCAGATTCTTCTGAGGAGTTCCCATAAATTATCCTTTCCCCTTGTAATTAGCATAACAAGCTCCAGCTGTTTTTATTCTCAGAAGGTTTACTCCGTGATATATAGCTGCCTACCCCCTTCGTAAGTGCAGGTCCTATATGAGATTTTTTCTCTGTTCCCTCACCACAATCCAGATTCTTTTGGGGAGTTACCAATACAGTAACCATACCAGGAAGTACTTAATTTATTAAGCTACTCCTTTTCTTAATCTCAGTGGAGATATTTCCTGATAAACAGCTACCTACGCAGCATGTTCATGTCGTTCCTAAATGAGCTTTTATCTCTCTCCCCTCACCACAAATCAGATTCTTCTGAGGAGTTCCCAGTACATTATCCTTTCCCCTGTGTAATTACCTTAACAAGCTCCAGCTGTTTTTATTCTCAGAAGGTTTACTCCCTGATGTACAGCGCCAACCCCCTTCGTAAGTGCAGTTCCTAAATGAGCTTTTTTCTCTGTTCCCTCACCACAATCCAGATTCTTTTGGGGAGTTACCAGTACAGGAACCATACCAGGAAGTACTTAATTTATTAAGCTACTGCTTTTCTTAATCTCAGTGGAGATATTTACTGAAAAACTGCTACCTACGCAGCATGTTCATGTCGTTCCTAAATGAGCTTTTATCTCTCTCCACTCACCACAAATCAGATTCTTCTGAGGAGTTCCCAGTACATTATCCTTTCCCCTGTGTAATTAACCTTAACAAGCTCCAGCTGTTTTTATTCTCAGAAGGTTTACTCCCTGATATACAGCTGCCTACCCCCTTGGTAAGTGGAGGTCCTAAATGATCATTTTTCTCTGTTCCCTCACCACAATCCAGATTCTTTTGGGGAGTGACCAGTACAGTAACCATACCAGGAAGTACTTAATTTATTAAGCTACTGCTTTTCTTAATCTCTGTGGAGATATTTACTGATAAACAGCTACCTACGCAGCATGTTCATGTCGTTCCTAAATGAGCTTTTATCTCTCTCCCCTCACCACAAATCAGATTCTTCTGAGGAGTTCCCAGTACTTCATCTTTTCCCCTGTGTAATTACCTTAACAAACTCCAGCTGTTTTTATTCTCAGAAGGTTTACTCCCTGATATACAGCTGCCTACCCCCTTCGTAAGTGCAGGTCCTAAATGAGCTTTTTTCTCTGTTCCCTCACCACAATCCAGATTCTTTTGGGGAGTTACCAGTACAGTACCCATACCAGGAAGTATTTAATTTATTAAGCTACTGCTTTTCTTAATCTCAGTGGAGATATTTACTGATAAACAGCTACCTACGCAGCATGTTCATGTCGTTCCTAAATGAGCTTTTATCTCTCTCCCCTCACCACAAATCATATTCTTCTGAGGAGTTCCCAGTACTTTATCCTTTCCCCTGTGTAATTACCTTAACAATCTCCAGCTGTTTTTATTCTCAGAAGGTTTACTCCCTGATATACAGCTGCCTAACCCTTCGTAAGTGCAGGTCCTAAATGAGCTTTTTTCTCTGTTCCCTCACCACAATCCAGATTCTTTTGGGGAGTTACCAGTACAGTAACCATACCAGGAAGTACTTAATTGATTAAGCTACTGCTTTTCTTAATCTCAGTGGACATATTTACTGATAAACAGCTACCTACGCAGCATGTTCATGTCGTTCCTAAATGAGCTTTTATCTCTCTCCCCTCACCACAAATCAGATTCTTCTGAGGAGTTCCCAGTACATTATCCTTTCCCCTGTGTAATTACCTTAACAAGCTCCAGCTGTTTTTATTCTCAGAAGGTTTACTCCCTGATATACAGCTGCCTACCCCCTTCGTAAGTGCAGGTCATAAATCAGCTTTTTCTCTGTTCCCAAACAACAATCTAGATTCTTTTGGGGAGGTTACCAGTACAGTAACCATACCAGGAAGTACTTAATTTATCAAGCTACTGCTTTTCTTAATCTCAGTGGAGATATTTACTGATAAACAGCTACCTACGCAGCATGTTCATGTCGTTCCTTAATGAGCTTTTATCTCTCTCCCCTCACCACGAATCAGATTCTTCTGAGGAGTTTCCAGTACATTATCCTTTCCCCTGTGTAATTACCTTAACAATCTCCAGCTGTTTTTATTCTCAGAAGGTTTACTCCCTGATATACAGCTACCTATCCCTTCGTAAGTGCAGGTCCTAAATGAGCTTTTTTTTCTGTTCCCTCACCACAATCCAGATTCTTTTGGGGAGTGACCAGTACAGTAACCATACCAGGAGAGTACTTAATTTATTAAGCTACTGCTTTTCTTATCTCAGTGGAGATATTTACTGATAAACAGCTACGTACGCAGCATGTTCATGTCGTTCCTAAATGAGCTTTTATCTCTCTCCCCTCACCACAAATCAGATTCTTCTGAGGAGTTCCCAGTACATTATCGTTTCCCCTGTGTAATTACCTTAACAATCTCCAGCTGTTTTTATTCTCAGAAGGTTTATCCCTGATATACAGCTGCCTACCCCCTTCATAAGTGCAGGTCCTAAATGAGCTTTTTTCTCTGTTCCCTCACCACAATCCAGATTCTTTGGGGGAGTTACCAGTACAGACCCATACCAGGAATTATTTAATTTATTAAGCTACTGCTTTTCTTAATCTCAGTGGAGGTATTTACTGATAAACAGCTACCTACGCAGCATGTTCATGTCGTTCCTAAATGAGCTTTTATCTCTCTCCCCTCAACACAAATCAGATTCTTCTGAGGAGTTCCCAGTATATTATCCTTTCCCCTGTGTTATTACCTTAACAAGCTCCAGCTGTTTTTATTCTCAGAAGGTTTACTCCCTGATATACAGCTGCCTACCCCCTTCGTAAGTGCAGGTCCTAAATGAGCTTTTCTCTCTGTTCCTTCACCACAATCCAGATTCTTTTGGTGAGTTACCATTACAGTAACCATACCAGGAAGTACTTAATTTATTAAGCTACTGCTTTTCTTAATCTCAGTGGAGATATTTACTGATAAACAGCTACCTACGCAGCATGTTCATGTCGTTCCTAAATGAGCTTTTATCTCTCTCCCTCACCACGAATCAGATTCTTCTGAGGAGTTCCCAGTACATTATCCTTTCCCCTGTGTAATTACCTTAACAAGCTCCAGCTGTTTTTATTCTCAGAACGTTTACTCACTGATATACAGCTGCCTATCCCCTTCGTAAGTGCAGGTCCTAAATGAGCTTTTTTCTCTGTTCCCTCACCACAATCCAGATTCTTTTGGGGAGTTACCCGTACAGTAACCATACCAGGAAGTACTTGATATATTAAGCTACTGCTTTTCTTAATCTCAGTGGAGACATTTACTGATAAACAGCTACTTACGCAGCATGTTCATGTCGTTCCTAAATGAGCTTTTATCTCTCTCCCCTCACCACAAATCAGATTCTTCTGAGGAATTCCCAGTACATTATCCTTTCCCCTGTGTAATTACCTTAACAAGCACCAGCTGTTTTTATTCTCAGAAGGTTTACTCCCTGATATACAGCTGCCTACCCCCTTCGTAAGTGCAGGTCCTAAATGAGCTTTTTTCTCTGTTCCCTCACCACAATCCAGATTCATTTGGGGAGTTACCAGTACAGTAACCATACCAGGAAGTACTTAATTTATTAAGCTACTGCTTTTCTTAATCTCAGTGGAGATATTTGCTGACAAACAGCTAACTACGCAGGATGTTCATGTCGTTCCTAAATGAGCTTTTATCTCTCAGATTCTTCTGAGGAGTTCCCAGTACATTATCCTTTCCCCTGTGTAATTATCTTAACAAGCTCTAGCTGCTTTTATTCTCAGAAGGTTTACTCCCTA